>NC_048577.1:71313746-71423746 GCF_013265735.2 Oncorhynchus mykiss
ACACTGTCTCCACATCACCAGGTTAGAACAGGGGAACAGACACTGTCTCCACATCACCAGGTTAGAACAGGGGAACAGACACTGTCTCCACATCACCAGGTTAGAACAGACACTGTCTCCACATCACCAGGTTAGAACAGACACTGTCTCCACATCACCAGGTTAGAACAGACACTGTCTCCACATCACCAGGTTAGAACAGGGGAACAGACACTGTCTCCACATCACCAGGTTAGAACAGGGGAACAGACACTGTCTCCACATCACCAGGTTAGAACAGACACTGTCTCCACATCACCAGGTTAGAACAGGGGAACAGACACTGTCTCCACATCACCAGGTTAGAACAGACACTGTCTCCACATCACCAGGTTAGAACAGAGGAACAGACACTGTCTCCACATCACCAGGTTAGAACAGACACTGTCTCCACATCACCAGGTTAGAACAGACACTGTCTCCACATCACCAGGTTAGAACAGGGGAACAGACACTGTCTCCACATCACCAGGTTAGAACAGACACTGTCTCCACATCACCAGGTTAGAACAGACACTGTCTCCACATCACCAGGTTAGAACAGGGGAACAGACACTGTCTCCACATCACCAGGTTAGAACACACTGTCTCCACATCACCAGGTTAGAACAGACACTGTCTCCACATCACCAGGTTAGAACAGACACTGTCTCCACATCACCAGGTTAGAACAGACACTGTCTCCACATCACCAGGTTAGAACAGACACTGTCTCCACATCACCAGGTTAGAACAGACACTGTCTCCACATCACCAGGTTAGAACAGACACTGTCTCCACATCACCAGGTTAGAACAGACACTGTCTCCACATCACCAGGTTAGAACAGGCCCAGTACTGGGAACAGACAGGCAGTAGGGTTCGTGTTAATTGGTTATGTTACATTGCAGGATGTTGCGGGCCCAGTACTGCCAGCTGATGCAGCCTCCAGGGGCCAGTATGGACGCCGTGGGACAGGACTCTCCTAAGATGTCCGCCGGTCAGATGCTGCTGGTGGCCTTCGATGGCATGTTTGCTCAGCTAGAGACCGCCTTCGGTCAGCTCACAGAGAAGGTAACACACCTACTTCCTCAATGTCCTCTCTCTTTCTCAAGCTCTTTCCCCTCTCTCACCCTCTCTCTTTCCCCTCTCTCACCCTCTCTCTTTCCCCTCTCTCACCCTCTCTCTTTCTCAATCTCTTTCCCCTCTCTCACCCTCTCGTTTTCTCAGTCTCTTTCCCCTCTCTCACCCTCTAGTTTTCTCAGTCTCTTTCCCCTCTCACCCTCTCTCTTTCTCAAGCTCTTCCCCCTCTCAGCCTCTCTCTTCCTCAATCTCTTTCCTCCGTCTCTTTCTCTCTCTTTTTGTCTCAATCTCTCTTTCATCTTAAACTCATCTTTGTCTTGTTATTCCTCTTCACTCCACATTCCATTTGTTTGTCACGTTTATCTCAGGCTATTTCCTTTCTTCTCACTGTCCCGTCTCTCAATGATGTTATTTCCTCTCCTCTCTAGATGATTTCCATGGAGGTGCCGCCTGCGTGGCGGAAGGTGGATGTGATGCGTGAGGCGCGGGCGGCCCAGGTCCATTTCTTCCACAGCGGTCCTCACAGACATGTTCTGGAGGAGATCTTCTTCCTCAAGAGACTCCAAACCATCAGGGAGTTTTTCAGGCTCTGTGGATCCTTCGCTCAGACACTCTCTGGTGAGAATACTGATGGCTTTATAGTGTCTCTGTGTGGATCCTTCGCTCAGACACTCTCTGGTGAGAACACGGATGGCTTTATAGTCTCTCTGTGTGGATCCTTCACTCAGACACTCTCTGGTGAGAATACTGATGGCTTTATAGTCTCTCTGTGTGGATCCTTCGCTCAGACACTCTCTGGTGAGAATACTGATGGCTTTATAGTCTCTCTGTGTGGATCCTTCGCTCAGACACTCTCTGGTGAGAATACTGATGGCTTTATAGTCTCTCTGTGTGGATCCTTCGCTCAGACACTCTCTGGTGAGAATACTGATGGCTTTATAGTCTCTCTGTGTGGATCCTTCGCTCAGACACTCTCTGGTGAGAACACGGATGGCTTTATGGTCTCTCTCTGTGTCAAAATTCATTTTCAATTTAAGGGGCTTTATAGGCATGGGAAACATATGTTTACATTGCCAAAGCAAGTGAACTAGATAATAAACAAAAACACAGTGAAATAAAAAGTTAAAACAGTAATTATTACACTCACGCTAGTTACAAAAGAATCAAGACATTTCAAATGTCATGTGTCTGTTATGAGCGTTGTCCTGTCACTCAGATCCAGAACGGCAGTAGAGGTCAACACTAACGTCATGTGTCTGTTATGAGCGTTGTCCTGTCCCTCAGATCCAGAACGGCATGTCATGTGTCTGTTATGAGCGTTGTCCTGTCCCTCAGATCCAGAACGGCATGTCATGTGTCTTATGAGCGTTGTCCTGTCCCTCAGATCCAGAACGGCATGACATGTGTCTGTTATGAGCGTTGTCCTGTCACTCAGATCCAGAACGGCATGACATGTGTCTGTTATGAGCGTTGTCCTGTCCCTCAGATCCAGAACGGCATGTCATGTGTCTGTTATGAGCGTTGTCCTGTCCCTCAGATCCAGAACGGCATGTCATGCGTCTGTTATGAGCGTTGTCCTGTCCCTCAGATCCAGAACGGCATAACATGTGTCTGTTATGAGCGTTGTCCTGTCACTCAGATCCAGAACGGCAGTAGAGGTCAACACTGTACAGTCGGTATCTGAGAGATGCTTTGTGTCAGCTGAAGAAAGGGAGGGGGGGTCTTAGGAAACAAGGTTTCATAAAAACCTTTTTCAACTAGAGAAACGGTTTAAATACATACAGATACTTATCAGGATATTATTATTGACAGTATTTCTTACCGTTTTGACGATGGCTAGTTGTCTGTTCCTGCTCCAGAACTCCAGGATGTTCCCTCAGCTTGTTCTCCAACTGACTAAATGGAGCCAGTTGGTTTTTAGCACTTCTATCTCCATGGCTTCTGTCTCCCTGGCTTCTGTCTCCCTGGCTTCTGTCTCCCTGGCTTCTGTCTCCCTGGCTTCTGTCTCCCTGGCTTCTGTCTCCCTGGCTTCTGTCTCCCTGGCTTCTGTCTCCACGGCTTCTGTCTCCACGGCTTCTGTCTCCACGGCTTCTGCCTCCACGGCTGACCTAAACTTGTTTTCTCATGGCTCTCTCTCGTCTCTCTGCAGCAGACGGTATAGTCAGACGTATAGTGAGACGTATAGTGAGACGTATAGTCAGACGTATAGTGAGACGTATAGTCAGACGTATAGTCAGACGTATAGTGAGACGTATAGTCAGACGTATAGTGAGCAGTATAGTCAGACGTATAGTCAGACGTATAGTGAGCAGTATAGTCAGACGTATAGTCAGACGTATAGTGAGCAGTATAGTCAGACGTATAGTCAGACGTATAGTGAGCAGTATAGTCAGACGTATAGTCAGACGTATAGTGAGCAGTATAGTCAGACGTATAGTGAGCAGTATAGTCAGACGTATAGTGAGCAGTATAGTCAGACGTATAGTGAGCAGTATAGTCAGACGTATAGTGAGACGTATAGTCAGACGTATAGTGAGACGTATAGTGAGCAGTATAGTCAGACGTATAGTGAGACGTATAGTCAGACGTATAGTGAGACGTATAGTCAGACGTATAGTCAGACGTATAGTGAGCAGTATAGTCAGACGTATAGTCAGACGTATAGTGAGCAGTATAGTCAGACGTATAGTCAGACGTATAGTGAGCAGTATAGTCAGACGTATAGTCAGACGTATAGTGAGCAGTATAGTCAGACGTATAGTCAGACGTATAGTGAGCAGTATAGTCAGACGTATAGTGAGCAGTACAGTCAGACGTATAGTGAGCAGTATAGTCAGACGTATAGTGAGCAGTATAGTCAGACGTATAGTGAGCAGTATAGTCAGACGTATAGTGAGACGTATAGTCAGACGTATAGTGAGACGTATAGTCAGACGTATAGTGAGACGTATAGTGAGACGTATAGTCAGACGTATAGTGAGCAGTATAGTCAGACGTATAGTGAGACGTATAGTGAGACGTATAGTGAGACGTATAGTGAGACGTATAGTCAGACGTATAGTCAGACGTATAGTCAGCAGTATAGTGAGCAGTATAGTCAGACGTATAGTCAGACGTATAGTGAGCAGTATAGTGAGCAGTATAGTGAGCAGTATAGTGAGCAGTATAGTCAGACGTATAGTGAGACGTATAGTGAGACGTATAGTGAGACGTATAGTGAGACGTATAGTCAGACGTATAGTGAGCAGTATAGTGAGCAGTATAGTGAGCAGTATAGTGAGCAGTATAGTCAGACGTATAGTCAGACGTATAGTGAGCAGTATAGTGAGCAGTATAGTGAGCAGTATAGTCAGACGTATAGTGAGCAGTACAGTCAGACGTATAGTGAGCAGTATAGTGAGCAGTATAGTGAGCAGTATAGTCAGACGTATAGTCAGACGTATAGTGAGCAGTATAGTCAGACGTATAGTGAGCAGTACAGTCAGACGTATAGTGAGCAGTATAGTGAGCAGTATAGTGAGCAGTATAGTGAGCAGTATAGTCAGACGTATAGTCAGCAGTATAGTCAGCAGTATAGTGAGCAGTATAGTGAGCAGTATAGTCAGACGTATAGTCAGACGTATAGTGAGCAGTATAGTGAGCAGTATAGTGAGCAGTATAGTGAGCAGTATAGTCAGACGTATAGTGAGACGTATAGTGAGACGTATAGTGAGACGTATAGTGAGCGGTATAGTGAGCAGTATAGTGAGCAGTATAGTGAGCAGTATAGTGAGCAGTATAGTGAGCAGTATAGTGAGCAGTATAGTGAGCAGTATAGTCAGACGTATAGTGAGCAGTATAGTGAGCAGTATAGTGAGCAGTATAGTGAGCAGTATCGTCAGACGTATAGTCAGACGTATAGTGAGCAGTATAGTCAGCAGTATAGTGAGCAGTATAGTGAGCAGTATAGTGAGCAGTATAGTCAGACGTATAGTCAGACGTATAGTGAGCAGTATAGTCAGCAGTATAGTGAGCAGTATAGTCAGACGTATAGTGAGCAGTATAGTCAGACGAATAGTGAGCAGTACAGTCAGACGTATAGTCAGACGTATAGTGAGCAGTATAGTCAGCAGTATAGTGAGCAGTATAGTGAGCAGTATAGTCAGACGTATAGTCAGACGTATAGTGAGCAGTATAGTCAGCAGTATAGTGAGCAGTACAGTCAGACGTATAGTGAGCAGTATAGTCAGACGAATAGTGAGCAGTACAGTCAGACGTATAGTCAGACGTATAGTCAGACGTATAGTGAGCAGTATAGTGAGCAGTATAGTGAGCAGTATAGTCAGACGTATAGTCAGACGTATAGTGAGCAGTATAGTCAGCAGTATAGTGAGCAGTACAGTCAGACGTATAGTGAGCAGTATAGTCAGACGAATAGTGAGCAGTACAGTCAGACGTATAGTGAGCAGTATAGTGAGCAGTATAGTGAGCAGTATAGTGAGCAGTATAGTGAGCAGTATAGTCAGACGTATAGTCAGACGTATAGTGAGCAGTATAGTCAGCAGTATAGTGAGCAGTACAGTCAGACGTATAGTGAGCAGTATAGTCAGACGTATAGTCAGATGAATAGTGAGCAGTACAGTCAGACGTATAGTCAGACGTATAGTGAGCAGTATAGTGAGCAGTATAGTCAGACGTATAGTCAGACGTATAGTGAGCAGTATAGTCAGACGTATAGTGAGCAGTATAGTGAGCAGTATAGTGAGCAGTATAGTCAGACGTATAGTGAGCAGTATAGTGAGCAGTATAGTGAGCAGTATAGTCAGACGTATAGTCAGACGTATAGTGAGCAGTATAGTGAGCAGTATAGTGAGCAGTATAGTGAGCAGTATAGTCAGATGTATAGTGAGCAGTATAGTCAGACGTATAGTGAGCAGTATAGTCAGACGTATAGTGAGCAGTATAGTCAGACGTATAGTGAGCAGTATAGTCAGACGTATAGTGAGCAGTACAGTCAGACGTATAGTCAGACGTATAGTGAGCAGTATAGTCAGCAGTATAGTGAGCAGTATAGTCAGACGTATAGTCAGACGTATAGTGAGCAGTATAGTCAGACGAATAGTGAGCAGTATAGTGAGCAGTACAGTCAGACGTATAGTGAGCAGTATAGTCAGACGAATAGTGAGCAGTATAGTGAGCAGTATAGTGAGCAGTATAGTGAGCAGTATAGTCAGACGTATAGTCAGACGTATAGTGAGCAGTATAGTCAGACGTATAGTGAGCAGTATAGTGAGCAGTATAGTCAGACGTATAGTGAGCAGTATAGTGAGCAGTATAGTGAGCAGTATAGTCAGACGTATAGTCAGACGTATAGTGAGCAGTATAGTCAGACGTATAGTGAGCAGTATAGTCAGATGTATAGTGAGCAGTATAGTCAGACGTATAGTGAGCAGTATAGTCAGACGTATAGTGAGCAGTATAGTCAGACGTATAGTGAGCAGTATAGTCAGACGTATAGTGAGCAGTATAGTCAGACGTATAGTGAGCAGTACAGTCAGACGTATAGTCAGCAGTATAGTCAGACGTATAGTCAGACGTATAGTGAGCAGTATAGTCAGACGAATAGTGAGCAGTATAGTGAGCAGTACAGTCAGACGTATAGTGAGCAGTATAGTCAGACGAATAGTGAGCAGTATAGTGAGCAGTACAGTCAGACGTATAGTGAGCAGTATAGTCAGACGAATAGTCAGCAGTATAGTGAGCAGTATAGTGAGCAGTATAGTCGGACGAATAGTGAGCAGTATAGTGAGCAGTACAGTCAGACGTATAGTGAGCAGTATAGTCAGACGAATAGTGAGCAGTATAGTGAGCAGTATAGTGAGCAGTATAGTGAGCAGTATAGTGAGCAGTACAGTCAGACGTATAGTCAGACGTGTAGTGAGCAGTATAGTGAGCAGTATAGTGAGCAGTATAGTCAGACGTATAGTCAGACGTATAGTGAGCAGTATAGTCAGCAGTATAGTGAGCAGTACAGTCAGACGTATAGTGAGCAGTATAGTCAGACGAATAGTGAGCAGTACAGTCAGACGTATAGTCAGACGTATAGTGAGCAGTATAGTGAGCAGTATAGTGAGCAGTATAGTCAGACGTATAGTCAGACGTATAGTGAGCAGTATAGTCAGCAGTATAGTGAGCAGTACAGTCAGACGTATAGTGAGCAGTATAGTCAGACGTATAGTCAGATGAATAGTGAGCAGTACAGTCAGACGTATAGTCAGACGTATAGTGAGCTGTATAGTGAGCAGTATAGTGAGCAGTATAGTGAGCAGTATAGTCAGACGTATAGTCAGACGTATAGTGAGCAGTATAGTCAGACGTATAGTGAGCAGTATAGTGAGCAGTATAGTGAGCAGTATAGTCAGACGTATAGTGAGCAGTATAGTGAGCAGTATAGTCAGACGTATAGTCAGACGTATAGTCAGACGTATAGTGAGCAGTATAGTGAGCAGTATAGTGAGCAGTATAGTCAGACGTATAGTGAGCAGTATAGTCAGATGTATAGTGAGCAGTATAGTCAGACGTATAGTGAGCAGTATAGTCAGACGTATAGTGAGCAGTATAGTCAGACGTATAGTGAGCAGTATAGTCAGACGTATAGTGAGCAGTATAGTCAGACGTATAGTGAGCAGTATAGTGAGCAGTATAGTGAGCAGTATAGTCAGACGTATAGTCAGACGTATAGTGAGCAGTATAGTCAGACGAATAGTGAGCAGTATAGTGAGCAGTACAGTCAGACGTATAGTGAGCAGTATAGTCAGACGAATAGTGAGCAGTATAGTGAGCAGTACAGTCAGACGTATAGTGAGCAGTATAGTCAGACGAATAGTCAGCAGTATAGTGAGCAGTATAGTGAGCAGTATAGTCGGACGAATAGTGAGCAGTATAGTGAGCAGTACAGTCAGACGTATAGTGAGCAGTATAGTCAGACGAATAGTGAGCAGTATAGTGAGCAGTATAGTGAGCAGTATAGTGAGCAGTATAGTGAGCAGTACAGTCAGACGTATAGTCAGACGTGTAGTGAGCAGTATAGTCAGCAGTATAGTGAGCAGTACAGTCAGACGTATAGTGAGCAGTATAGTGAGCAGTACAGTCAGACGTATAGTGAGCAGTATAGTCAGACGTATAGTGAGCAGTACAGTCAGACGTATAGTGAGCAGTATAGTGAGCAGTATAGTGAGCAGTACAGTCAGACGTATAGTGAGCAGTATAGTGAGCAGTATAGTGAGCAGTATAGTGAGCAGTACAGTCAGACGTATAGTGAGCAGTATAGTGAGCAGTATAGTGAGCAGTATAGTCAGACGTATAGTGAGACGTATAGTGAGCAGTATAGTCAGACGTATAGTCAGACGTATAGTGAGCAGTACAGTCAGACGTATAGTGAGCAGTATAGTGAGCAGTATAGTGAGCAGTATAGTGAGCAGTACAGTCAGACGTATAGTGAGCAGTATAGTGAGCAGTATAGTGAGCAGTATAGTCAGACGTATAGTGAGCAGTATAGTGAGCAGTATAGTGAGCAGTACAGTCAGACGTATAGTGAGCAGTATAGTCAGACGTATAGTCAGACGTATAGTGAGCAGTATAGTGAGCAGTATAGTGAGCAGTACAGTCAGACGTATAGTGAGCAGTATAGTCAGACGAATAGTGAGCAGTATAGTGAGCAGTACAGTCAGACGTATAGTGAGCAGTATAGTGAGCAGTATAGTCAGACGTATAGTGAGCAGTATAGTGAGCAGTACAGTCAGACGTATAGTGAGCAGTATAGTCAGACGTATAGTGAGCAGTACAGTCAGACGTATAGTGAGCAGTATAGTCAGACGAATAGTGAGCAGTATAGTGAGCAGTATAGTCAGGCGTATAGTGAGCAGTATAGTGAGCAGTATAGTGAGCAGTACAGTCAGACGTATAGTGAGCAGTATAGTCAGACGTATAGTGAGCAGTATAGTCAGACGTATAGTGAGCAGTACAGTCAGACGTATAGTCAGATGTATAGTCAGACGTATAGTGAGCAGTATAGTCAGACGTATAGTGAGCAGTATAGTCAGACGTATAGTGAGCAGTATAGTCAGACGTATAGTGAGCAGTACAGTCAGACGTATAGTCAGACGTATAGTGAGCAGTATAGTCAGACGTATAGTGAGCAGTATAGTCAGACGTATAGTGAGCAGTATAGTCAGACGTATAGTGAGACGTATAGTCAGACGTATAGTGAGACGTATAGTCAGCAGTATAGTGAGCAGTATAGTCAGACGTATAGTGAGCAGTATAGTCAGACGTATAGTGAGCAGTATAGTCAGACGTATAGTGAGCAGTATAGTCAGATGTATAGTGAGCAGTATAGTCAGACGTATAGTGAGCAGTATAGTCAGACGTATAGTGAGCAGTATAGTCAGCAGTATAGTGAGCAGTATAGTCAGACGTATAGTGAGCAGTATAGTCAGCAGTATAGTGAGCAGTATAGTCAGACGTATAGTGAGCAGTATAGTCAGACGTATAGTCAGCAGTATAGTCAGCAGTATAGTGAGCAGTATAGTGAGCAGTATAGTGAGCAGTATAGTCAGCAGTATAGTCAGCAGTATAGCGAGCAGTATAGTGAGCAGTATAGTGAGCAGTATAGTCAGCAGTATAGTCAGCAGTATAGTGAGCAGTATAGTGAGCAGTATAGTGAGCAGTATAGTGAGCAGTATAGTCAGCAGTATAGTCAGCAGTATAGTGAGCAGTATAGTCAGCAGTATAGTCAGCAGTATAGTCAGCAGTATAGTCAGCAGTATAGTGAGCAGTATAGTCAGCAGTATAGTCAGCAGTATGTTTGGAACATCGAATCACAATAAAATCACTATCGAATAACAATCCATATAGAATCGTAGGAATCTAAATACACATCGTATCTCTACCTAAGTATCATGATAATATAGTAAGTATCGTGATGTCCCTGGCAATTCCCAGCCCTATGAAACAGTATCTGAAACATTATATATATAGTGCGTTTGACCCCCTCCCTCCCTCCCTCCCAGGTACGTGCCCCCCAGTGTCTGAGGACCCTCCTCCCTCCAACGGCCCAGTAGTGGGTCTGGGGGGTGTAGGTCTACCAGGGAAGCCCCTGTTCCGGGGGGCGGCGGCGGCGGTGGTAGTGAGCGAGGAGCAGATGACCCGGCCCATCAAGGCGTTCACGGCGGAGTTTGTCCGTCAGATGCTGATTGGTCTTCCCACCCAGACCCTGGGTCTGTCTCTCTGCAGCACTCTGTCCGCCCTGGGTCTGGATCTTACCGCGCAGGTGGAGGCCAAGGACTTCGGAGCCGACGGCAAGGTAGGAAGTGGAATGTTACGGACCTGATTGATCACAAATGTTATATTGTCTCCATACATGTTTAGTCCTGATTTAAATGTGTCGTTGTTAATGGTCCAGGTGTCGCTGGATGAGTTGTGTAAGCAGACGGTGGTGCAGGGTCTGGGCGCAGGCCGTATGTCTCAGCTGCTACTGAACAGAGGCACGGTGCTGGCGTCCTCCTACGACACGGCCTGGAAGAAACTGGACCTGCTCAGACGCCTGGAGACCAGCCTGGACGCTGCCAAGGTCTCCCTGCAGCGCACCCAGCTACACATCACCATGTTCCAGGTGAGAGGAGGGGGGGGTTAACCCTGTCCTGTCTCTGTGTGTCCCAGTGTGAGAGGAGGGGTGGGGGTTAACCCTGTCCTGTCTCTGTGTAGCCCAGTGTGAGAGGAGGAGGGGTTAACCCTGTCCTGTCTCTGTGTGTCCCAGTGTGTGTGTGTGTGTGTGTGTGTGTGTGTGTGTGTGTTAGTTAAAGGGATAATCCACCCCCAGGAATATAAATCATGCAACACCTGTCAATTTGGTAAAAGCCTGTGTTGTATCAGTGGGTTAAATAACATGATTTAATCACTAAGTGGTCCGTTTGAGAAATCAAGAAATCATGTAGGAACGCGTCATAGCTACACTATATGTATATATATATATATATATACACACGAGTATATGGACACCCATTAAAATGTGTGGATTCGGCTATTTAAGCCACACCCTGTTGCCGACAGATGTATAAAATCAAGCACACAGCCATGCAATCTCCATAGACAAACATTGGCAGTATAAGGGCCTTACTGAGGAGTTCAGTGACTTTCAATGTGGCACCGTCATAGGATGCCACCTTTCCAACAAGTTAGTTGGTCAAATTTCTGCCCTGCTAGAGCTGCCCCGGTTAACTGTGAGTGCTGTTATTGTGAAGTGGAAACGTCTAGGAGCAACAACGGCTCAGCTGAGAAGTGGTAGGCCACACAAGCTCATAGAACAGGACCGCAGAGTGCTGAAGCGCGTAGCTCTTAAGAATTGTCAGTCCTCGGTTGCAACACTCAATACTGAGTTCCCAACTTCCTTCTGGAAGCAACATCGGCACAAGAACTGTTCGTCGGGAGCTTCATGAAATGGGTTTCCATGGCCGAGCAGCCACATACAAGCCTCAGATCACTGTGCTCAATGTCAAGCGTCGGCTGGAGTGGTGTGAAGCTCGCCGCCTCTGGACTCTGGAGCAGTGGAAACGTGTTCTCTGTAGTGATGAATCACGATTCACCATCTGTCAGTCCAACGGACAAATCTGAAGTTGGCGGATGCCAGGAGAACGCTACCTGCCCCAATGTATAATGCCAACTGTAAAGTTTGGTGGAGGAGGATTAATGGACTGGGGCTGTTTTTCACTTTTCGGGCCCCTTCGTTCCAGTGAAGGGAAATTTTAACTCTACAGCATACAATGACATTCTAGAAGATTCTGTGCTTCCAACTTTGTGGCAACAGTTTGGTGAAGGCCCTTTCCTGTTTCAGCGTGACAAAGCCAGGTCCATACTGAAAAGGTTTGTCGAGCTCAGTCTGGAAGATCTTGACTGGCCTGCACAGAACCCTGACCTCAACCCCATCAAACACCTCTGGGATGAATTGGAACGCTGACTGCGAGCCAAGCCCAATCGCCTAACATCAGTGCCCGAACTCACCAATGCTCTTGTGAATGGAAGCAAGTTCCCACAGCAATGTTCCAACATCTAGTTGAAAGCCTTCCCAGAAGAGTGGAGGCTGTTATAGCAGCAATGTTCCAACATCTAGTGGAAAGCCTTCCCAGAAGAGTGGAGGCTGTTATAGCAGCAATGTTCCAACATCTAGTGGAAAGCCTTCCCAGAAGAGTGGAGGCTGTTATAGCAGCAATGTTCCAACATCTAGTGGAAAGCCTTCCCAGAACAGTGGAGGCTGTTATAGCAGCAATGTTCCAACATCTAGTGGAAAGCCTTCCCAGAAGAGTGGAGGCTGTTATAGCAGCAATGTTCCAACATCTAGTGGAAAGCCTTCCCAGAAGAGTGGAGGCTGTTATAGCAGCAATGTTCCAACATCTAGTGGAAAGCCTTCCCAGAACAGTGGAGGCTGTTATAGCAGCAATGTTCCAACATCTAGTGGAAAGCCTTCCCAGAAGAGTGGAGGCTGTTATAGCAGCAATGTTCCAACATCTAGTGGAAAGCCTTCCCAGAAGAGTGGAGGCTGTTATAGCAGCAATGTTCCAACATCTAGTGGAAAGCCTTCCCAGAAGAGTGGAGGCTGTAATAGCAGCAAAAGGGGGACCAACTCCGTATTAATGCCTGTGATTTTGGAATGAGATGTTTGACGATCAGGTGTCCCACATACTGTTGGTCATGTAGAGTACATGGTTCTGTCACAGGAGATAATGTGTTATCACATTTCATAACGGTTTTAAAACCATCACTCCAGATTGCTGTATCAGCCAATAGACAGTACCGTCATACTTGTTCTAGAACAAGTATATAATCAAGTTTATATCGTCATGACAACGTATATATGTGCTCAATCTACAGTGTACCAAATGATTCAACCATCTTCAACCAAGTACCATCTCGTAATGCGTCCCTTTGTGTCTGAGGCAAGGGGCCCTTGTTGCCATTCCCTGCACTCTCTCTGGGTAGCAGAGTTGCACGTTTTTGTTTTTACAGCTAGCTAGCTACTTCACATGCTGATATTGACTTTGGTATTATTCTGTGTAGCTACGTTTGCTAGCTGGCCAACCCAGAGAGAGCATTGTATTGTGGGTTTTGTAGTCGACTTGAGCTGCAACAGATTTTCACATGTTGCTACCAACCTTGTTATGACGACAAAAATGAAATATTCGTTCCCCAAAAAATATATATTGTTTTCACGTATCAGTGTTATTTAACACTGTTAATCATAGGAAGTAGAGTTTTGGGATGGATTTTCCCTATTAACCCTGTCCCCTCTCTGTGTTCCAGTGGCAGCATGAGGACGTGCTCGGCCCTAGGACCCAGCCGATGAGTGTGAGCCCTCCTCCTCGCTCCATCATCCTCAGTAGCATGAAGAAGAAGCTTTACAAACTCAGCCAGGACGAGGCGGCCATCGCTGCTGTCCAGGTCAGTCATCAACAATTATTATTTATATTTTTTATTTAACTTGACAAGTCAGTTGAGAACAAATTATTTTTTACTATGACAGCCGAGGAACAGTGGGTGAACTGCCTTGTTCAGGGGCAGAACGACAGATTTTTACCTTGTCAGCTCGGGGATTCGATCTAGCAACCTTTCAGTTACTTGCCCAACGCTCTAACCACTAGGCTACCTGCTGACCAATCTGTCAACCTTGATAGCTAACTAGACCGTTACTCTTAGCTACTCCTGTAAATAAAATGCTCTCTTTTCTCTCTCTGGTCTGAGTCCTTTAATGACTGTGTGTCTGTGTTTTTTTTAATTGGATCTGTCCTCTCCCCACCTGCAGGAGAAGCTGGCATCACTAGAGGGCAGTATAGAGCAGCGTCTGAAGTGGGCCGGAGGGGCCAACCCTGCACTGGCCCCGGTGCTCCAGGACTTTGATCTGACCATCGCAGAGCGTCGCGCCCTCGTGGCCCGGGAGAGCCAGCGTACCAGCCAGGTACGCTGCCCACCTTCTGGGTTTACGTCTCCACCTTTCCTGGGTTTACGTCTCCACCTTTTGGGTTTACATCTCCACCTTTCCTGGGTTTACATCTCCACCTTTTGGGTTTACGTCTCCACCTTTTGGGTTTACATCTCCACCTTTTGGGTTTACATCTCCACCTTTTGGGTTTACATCTCCACCTTTTGGGTTTACATCTCCACCTTTTGGGTTTACGTCTCCACCTTTTGGGTTTACATCTCCACCTTTTGGGTTTACATCTCCACCTTTTGGGTTTACATCTCCACCTTTTGGGTTTACATCTCCACCTTTTGGGTTTACATCTCCACCTTTTGGGTTTACGTCTCCACCTTTCCTGGGTTTACGTCTCCACCTTTTGGGTTTACGTCTCCACCTTCTGGGTTTACATCTCCACCTTTTGGGTTTACATCTCCACCTTTTGGGTTTACATCTCCACCTTTTGGGTTTACATCTCCACCTTTTGGGTTTACATCTCCACCTTTTGGGTTTACATCTCCACCTTTTGGGTTTACATCTCCACCTTTTGGGTTTACTTCTCCACCTTCTGGGTTTACATCTCCACCTTTCCTGGGTATACGTCTCCACCTTTCCTGGGTTTACGTCTCCACCTTTCCTGGGTTTACGTCTCCACCTTTCCTGGGTTTACGTCTCCACCTTTCCTGGGTATACGTCTCCACCTTCTGGGTTTACATCTCCACCTTTCCTGGGTTTACGTCTCCACCTTTCCTGGGTTTACGTCTCCACATTTCCTGGGTTTACGTCTCCACCTTTCCTGGGTTTACGTCTCCACCTTTCCTGGGTTTACGTCTCCACCTTTCCTGGGTTTACATCTCCACCTTTCCTGGGTTTACGTCTCCACCTTTCCTGGGTTTACGTCTCCACCTTTCCTGGGTTTACATCTCCACCTTTCCTGGGTTTACATCTCCACCTTTCCTGGGTTTACATCTCCACCTTTCCTGGGTTTACGTCTCCACCTTTCCTGGGTTTACGTCTCCACCTTTCCTGGGTTTACGTCTCCACCTTTCCTGGGTTTACGTCTCCACCTTTCCTGGGTTTACGTCTCCACCTTTCCTGGGTTTACGTCTCCACCTTTCCTGGGTATACGTCTCCACCTTCTGGGTTTACATCTCCACCTTTCCTGGGTTTACGTCTCCACCTTTCCTGGGTTTACGTCTCCACATTTCCTGGGTTTACGTCTCCACCTTTTGGGTTTACATCTCCACCTTTTGGGTTTACATCTCCACCTTTTGGGTTTACATCTCCACCTTCTGGGTTTACATCTCCACCTTTCCTGGGTATACGTCTCCACCTTTCCTGGGTTTACGTCTCCACCTTTCCTGGGTTTACGTCTCCACCTTTCCTGGGTTTACGTCTCCACCTTTCCTGGGTATACGTCTCCACCTTCTGGGTTTACATCTCCACCTTTCCTGGGTTTACGTCTCCACCTTTCCTGGGTTTACGTCTCCACATTTCCTGGGTTTACGTCTCCACCTTTCCTGGGTTTACGTCTCCACCTTTCCTGGGTTTACGTCTCCACCTTTCCTGGGTTTACATCTCCACCTTTCCTGGGTTTACGTCTCCACCTTTCCTGGGTTTACGTCTCCACCTTTCCTGGGTTTACATCTCCACCTTTCCTGGGTTTACATCTCCACCTTTCCTGGGTTTACATCTCCACCTTTCCTGGGTTTACGTCTCCACCTTTCCTGGGTTTACGTCTCCACCTTTCCTGGGTTTACGTCTCCACCTTTCCTGGGTTTACGTCTCCACCTTTCCTGGGTTTACGTCTCCACCTTTCCTGGGTTTACGTCTCCACCTTTCCTGGGTTTACGTCTCCACCTTTCCTGGGTTTACGTCTCCACCTTTCCTGGGTTTACGTCTCCACCTTTCCTGGGTTTACGTCTCCACCTTTCCTGGGTTTACGTCTCCACCTTTCCTGGGTTTACGTCTCCACCTTTCCTGGGTTTACGTCTCCACCTTTCCTGGGTTTACGTCTCCACCTTTCCTGGGTTTACGTCTCCACCTTTCCTGGGTTTACGTCTCCAATGGCACCCTATTCCCTGTATAGTCAGGGTTTTCTGGAAGAACAAGGAGAAAAATGTCCATGCTGTGGGGGTCCCTGGGAGGGGCATGCCCCCCCCCTCCATTTTTTTTTTGCATACAGAGCTCTATTTTGGTGGCCTCCTTGTACATTCTAATGCCTTGATTCACTGAAATTGTATTATTTCAGTGTGTTAGTAGCTTTGGATATTGTCTAGACCAATAGGATCAGGACTATTTTCTAAGAACTTTGTTTTAAACATTAAAGCGGTCTTCTCTGAGATTTAGTCATATTTACAGCTTTAGTGCAAGATATGAACTGCCACAATGATGTATTTCATTGGCTTTGCTGCTGTGGACACTTAGGGTAAGGAAACCAATATGTCTTTTTCTAATTTGGGTGAACTATCCCTTTAACAGTTTGGCCTAACAATCATTCACTGTGGGTGGGTTTGTCAGGGGAGGGAGCAGGATGTTCTGATTCACAGAGTTGGTAGAGTTTCAGACCTGTCAATCAATCCACTGTGGGTGGGATTTTGAGGGAAGGCGGTAGATTATTAATCTAGTCGGAAAAAATAGTCTGCTCTTTCAAATGAGTTTGAGGAAAAAAACAATCTAGTCTTCTCTTTCAATTTAGTTTATTATTAAACTAAATCTTTCAATTTTATGCAAAAACCTAAAAGATTGTGTTCTGTCAAGTAAACATGGATTCCCTATTGAGAAACAATATACCCCGAACCAAATATAAATGCAACATGTGAAGTGCTGGTCCCAAGTTTCATGAGCTGAAATAAAAGATCCCAGAAATGTTCTACACGCACAAAAATATTATTTCTCTCAAATGTTTTGCTCACATTAGTTTACATCCCTGTTAGTGAGCGTTTATCCTTTGCCAAAATATTCCATCCACCTGACAGGTGTGGAATATCAAAAAGCATGGTCATTTCACAGGTGCACCTTGTGCTGGGGACAATAAAAGGCTGTAGTTTTGTCACACAACACAATGCCACAGATGTCTCAAGTTTTGAGGGTGTGTGCAATTGGCATACTATTTGAATGCACAGAGATATCGTGATGAGATCCTGAGGCCCGTTGTCGTGCCATTCATCCGCCACCATCATCGTTTCATTACGATAATGCAGATCCATGTTGCAAGGATCTGAACACAATTCCTGCAAGCTGAAAATGTTCTTCCATGGCCTGCATACTCACCAGACATGTCACCCATTGAGCATGTTTGGGATGCTCTGGATTGACAGCGTGTTCCAATTCCCACCAATATCCAGCAACACACAGCCATTGAAGAGTAGTGGGGACAACGTTCCACAGGCCACGATCAACAGCCTGATCAACTCTACGTGAAGGAGATGTGTTGCGCTGCCTGAGGAAAACGGTCACACCAGATACTGACTGATGTTCTGATCCACAAACCCTACCTTTTTTTCCTTCTCTTTTTTAAGGCATCTGTGACCAACCGATTCATATCTGTATTCCCAGTCATGTGAAATTCATAGATTAGGACCTAATTAATTTATTTCAATTGACTGATTTCCTCATATGAACTGTAACGCACTAAAACATTTTGAAATGGTTGCATGTTCGCTTATATTTTGTTCAGTATAGAATTGCAGGGGGGGGGGGGATTAAAATACAAAATAATTCAGGGGGGAGGACCCACCAGACCCCCCTGCCAGATGGGGCACCCCCACTTTTATACATAGTCAGGAGCCCATGAATAGATCAACAGGTATGACTGATGATTGAAGCAGGTGTTAAACGTGGGCTCTGCTTCACAGAAAACAGCAGTTGATTTACTCCATTGTCAACTCTTTAAATCACATCAGTAGACCAATATCCTTAAGTATCATGACATCAGCTTTTATAACCTTCAATCTGTTTGTTTTTTAAAATCAGATTTTGGACCAGAATAAGGCTCTACTCCCTATTGTTCCTTGCAGTGAGGTACTCAACATCTTCACCGAATGTTTTCATAATTTACCTGAAGAGAATCGCTAACAATCAGTAGTAGCCTACCAGTATGCACATTAGGGAGTAAATGAACAGCTCTCTCACGGATTCGGTTCACATAAAACATCCCGTTTAAAAATAGATGTTTGTTTTTGAAACAGCCCATCACAAGTCTACACTGACGAGTCTGGACATGGGCTTCCAATCCTAGTTCAAAACAAACCAGATATTTTGGGTTTACGTGTCCCGACGCGATACCATGAACATATAAACGACGTTGAATGATTTATAAATAGGAAAGGGGATATTAAAGGATTTAATTATTCAGTCAGTCAGACACCCTTTTTTTTATAAACGAGTCAACGCTTGCTGTTCTGGTCGTCAATCAAAGCACAATTACAAACGCCTATTACCCAACACCCTGGTTGTATAGTCTTATGAAACGCACGAGGAAAATGAATGAATGTGCCACGATTTTAAACAAAGTTTGACAAAACGGCAGTGTTTCCCTGCCGACGCTCTGTGACTGACCTGTCCTATCAACATTACAAGATACTAAACTGACATTTCTGACTAGACGATACATATCGGTCATTCTAGCGGGAGGAGAAGGCTAAACTGACATTTCTGACTAGACGATACATATCGGTCATTCTAGCGGGAGGAGAAGGCTAAACTGACATTTCTAACTAGTGAATTTAAAAAGAAGTGAATAAAAAGAAGCCTAGTTAATTTATGAAGTGGAAAAAGTAGCCGGCTTACAATGAGTGTTATTTAGCCGACAGACGATGCTGATGGATAACAATGAGTGTTATTTAGCCGACAGACGATGCTGATGGATAACAATGAGTGTTATTTAGCCGACAGACGATGCTGATGGATAACAATGAGTGTTATTTAGCCGACAGACGATGCTGATGGATAACAATGAGTGTTATTTAGCGACAGACGATGCTGATGGATAACAATGAGTGTTATTTAGCCGACAGACGATGCTGATGGATAACAATGAGTGTTATTTAGCCGACAGACGATGCTGATGGATAACAATGAGTGTTATTTAGCCGACAGACGATGCTGATGGATAACAATGAGTGTTATTTAGCCGACAGACGATGCTGATGGATAACAATGAGTGTTATTTAGCGACAGACGATGCTGATGGATAACAATGAAGGTTATTTAGCCGACAGACGATGCTGATGGATAACAATGAGTGTTATTTAGCCGACAGACGATGCTGATGGATAACAATGAGTGTTATTTAGCCGACTGGCGGCGCTGATGGATAACAATGAGTGTTATTTAGCCGACAGACGGCGCTGATGGATAACAATGAGTGTTATTTAGCCGACAGACGATGCTGATGGATAACAATGAGTGTTATTTAGCCGACTGGCGGCGCTGATGGATAACAATGAGTGTTATTTAGCCGACAGACGATGCTGATGGATAACAATGAGTGTTATTTAGCCGACTGGCGGCGCTGATGGATAACAATGAGTGTTATTTAGCCGACAGACGGCGCTGATGGAAATCATTTGTATAGTCCACATCTTTTGACCAGGATTCAAGCTAGTAACTGTGTGTTCTTCAAGCTTGGCCCTGGAGAGCTATTTAAAATTCTATCTAAACTTTATTATTCCCACTATCAGTTCACGTTCTTCAACTTTATTATTCCCACTACCAGTTCACGTTCCTCAACTTTATTATTCCCACTATCAGTTCACGTTCTTCAACTTTATTATTCCCACTACCAGTTCACGTTCCTCAACTTTATTATTCCCACTATCAGTTCACGTTCTTCAACTTTATTATTCCCAGTACCAGTTCACGTTCCTCAGCTTTATTATTCCCACTACCAGTTCACGTTCCTCAACTTTATTATTCCCACTATCAGTTCACGTTCTTCAACTTTATTATTCCCACTACCAGTTCACGTTCCTCAACTTTATTATTCCCACTATCAGTTCACGTTCCTCAGCTTTATTATTCCCACTATCAGTTCACGTTCTTCAACTTTATTATTCCCAGTACCAGTTCACGTTCCTCAGCTTTATTATTCCCACTATCCGTTCACGTTCTTCAACTTTATTATTCCCACTACCAGTTCACGTTCTTCAACTTTATTATTCCCAGTACCAGTTCACGTTCTTCAACTTTATTATTCCCAGTACCAGTTCACGTTCTTCAACTTTATTATTCCCACTACCAGTTCACGTTCTTCAACTTTATTATTCCCACTACCAGTTCACGTTCCTCAACTTTATTATTCCCACTACCAGTTCACGTTCCTCAACTTTATTATTCCCACTATCAGTTCACGTTCTTCAACTTTATTATTCCCAGTACCAGTTCACGTTCCTCAGCTTTATTATTCCCACTACCAGTTCACGTTCTTCAACTTTATTATTCCCAGTACCAGTTCACGTTCTTCAACTTTATTATTCCCACTATCAGTTCACGTTCTTCAGCTTTATTATTCCCACTACCAGTTCACGTTCTTCAACTTTATTATTCCCACTACCAGTTCACGTTCTTCAACTTTATTATTCCCACTATCAGTTCACGTTCTTCAACTTTATTATTCCCACTACCAGTTCACGTTCCTCAACTTTATTATTCCCAGTACCAGTTCACGTTCTTCAACTTTATTATTCCCAGTACCAGTTCACGTTCCTCAGCTTTATTATTCCCACTACCAGTTCACGTTCTTCAACTTTATTATTCCCACTATCAGTTCACGTTCTTCAACTTTATTATTCCCACTACCAGTTCACGTTCTTCAACTTTATTATTCCCACTACCAGTTCACGTTCTTCAACTTTATTATTCCCACTATCAGTTCACGTTCCTCAGCTTTATTATTCCCACTATCAGTTCACGTTCTTCAACTTTATTATTCCCAGTACCAGTTCACGTTCCTCAGCTTTATTATTCCCACTACCAGTTCACGTTCTTCAACTTTATTATTCCCACTACCAGTTCACGTTCCTCAGCTTTATTATTCCCACTACCAGTTCACGTTCCTCAGCTTTATTATTCCCACTACCAGTTCACGTTCCTCAGCTTTATTATTCCCAGTACCAGTTCACGTTCCTCAGCTTTATTATTCCCAGTACCAGTTCACGTTCTTCAACTTTATTATTCCCACTACCAGTTCACGTTCCTCAACTTTATTATTCCCAGTACCAGTTCACGTTCTTCAACTTTATTATTCCCACTACCAGTTCACGTTCCTCAACTTTATTATTCCCACTACCAGTTCACGTTCCTCAGCTTTATTATTCCCACTACCAGTTCACGTTCCTCAACTTTATTATTCCCAGTACCATGTGACGTTCCTGTGCTGCAGTACCATACTGAAATGCATTCTTCCTGTTTCCAGGTGACGTTCCTGTGCAGTACCATACTGAACTTTGAGGGCCTGCGGATGCGGACCCCTGAGGCCCTGAGCATGGACTCTGCTCTGTTTGAGCTGCTGAAGAGGTGCCAGCAGACCTGCTCCTACGCTGCCCAGTTCAACACCTCCGTCTCCTCCATAGAGCTACAGCTGCTGCACAGACTGGTGAGTACTGACCCCTAGCTACAGCTCCACAGACTGGTGAGTACTGACCCTTAGCTACAGCTGCTCCACAGACTGGTGAGTACTGACCCCTAGCTACAGCTCCACAGACTGGTGAGTACTGACCCTTAGCTACAGCTGCTCCACAGACTGGTGAGTACTGACCCCTTAGCTACAGCTCCACAGACTGGTGAGTACTGACCCTTAGCTACAGCTCCACAGACTGGTGAGTACTGACCCTTAGCTACAGCTCCACAGACTGGTGAGTACTGACCCCTTAGCTACAGCTCCACAGACTGGTGAGTACTGACCCCTTAGCTAGAGCTCCACAGACTGGTGAGTACTGACCCCTTAGCTACAGCTCCACAGACTGGTGAGTACTGACCCCTTAGCTACAGCTCCACAGACTGGTGAGTACTGACCCTTAGCTAGAGCTCCACAGACTGGTGAGTACTGACCCCTTAGCTAGAGCTCCACAGACTGGTGAGTACTGACCCTTAGCTACAGCTCCACAGACTGGTGAGTACTGACACTTAGCTACAGCTCCACAGACTGGTGAGTACTGACACTTAGCTACAGCTCCACAGACTGGTGAGTACTGACACTTAGGTACAGCTCCACAGACTGGTGAGTACTGACACTTAGCTACAGCTCCACAGACTGGTGAGTACTGACACTTAGCTACAGCTCCACAGACTGGTGAGTACTGACACTTAGGTACAGCTCCACAGACTGGTGAGTACTGACCCCTAGCTACAGCTCCACAGACTGGTGAGTACTGACCCCTAGCTACAGCTCCACAGACTGGTGAGTACTAACCCCTAGCTACATCTCCAGGGACAGGGCTGATATAGGGGTACCAAATTCTACAGGAGGGTACCAAATCCTACAGAAGGGTATCTCTCCAGGGACAGGGCTGATATAGGGGTACCATTTGGGACTTTCCTTACTCTCCCATTTCTCCCATCTCTCCTCAAACTCAGAGCCCGGCGTTGGAGCTGCCCATCGGCAGCCCTGATTGGCTAGCTTGTGCCCAGAAGCAGCTTGGCCAGGAGCTGGCTACCCAGGGTGCTGTGCAAGAGGAGCGTGAGCAGCAGCTGGATGTCGCCACGGAATCACTGCAGCTATTGGTGGACAGCATCAAGGGCATCCTGTCCAATCACAACCGCCAGCTGGCTGACGTCAAACACCTTCTGAGGGCCATGGCCAAGGTATGGGCAGTGACACACCAACAGGGAGACAGACGTACAGATGCATGATACTCTCAGCAATCCACTACTTTCACCATGATTTATTTGTTAGGGTAGCGCACTCTGTTTGTCCCTGGGTGTCCCCCATACCGTAGCAAAGATGGTGGATAAATCAAGATGTCTTTTAATCAGGCTGTTTACTATGAGAAAAAAATGGTTGCTCTCCCGGTCTGCTTAAGGATTGGCTCTTCCACATACACCAATGGGATAACAGCTGGGTCTGGTCTACTTAGTTCATTGACTGTAGGTGAACCAGTGAAATGTCTTTCTCTTCGGTCTCTCCCGTAGGACGAGGAGAACGCGCTGGCGGAGGGGGAGGAAGTGACCTACGAGGGCAGCGTGCGCCAGTTCCTGTTGGAGTACAAGGCGTGGCAGGACAACGTGCAGATCGTGCTGTTCACTGTCGTCCAGGCAACGGGCCAGCCCCGAGGCGGTGGAGCCAGTCAGGAGGGGTTGGAGCTACTGCAGGAGATACCTGCTACCCTGAAGGAGCTACACACACAGAGCACCAGGTACACACACACACACACACACACACACACACACACACACACACACACACACACACACTGAATGAGCTACAAACACCCCTACCCATACTGACAGTGGTCACCCTGTCCCTCCTCTCTGCCTCTCTGTCGGTCTCTGTCTTCAGTGTGTATAACGGCCTGGTTGGCTTTGCGTCTCCGTTGGTGACAGAGAGGGGTGGAGACTGTTCCAGCCCCACCTCTACAGCTCAGACCAGCTTCGCTGCAGGTAACTACACCTCCCTCATTGTGCGCTACCCTGGCTGAGGGCACCCTGCTCCCAATGTGGTGCTTTACTATGGGCCCTAGGTCAAAAGTAGGGCACTACATAGGGAATAGGGGGCCCTTCGTTTAATGTGATAACCTGTGTTAAATACCAGAATGATTACTCATTCTCATTCTCATTCGCCACCCCTCTACTGTTCTCTTCTCTTTACGATCTTTCTCTCCTTCTTGCTCTTTCCTTTTCTCTCCCCCCTTCTCTCTCTCTCTCCCCCCTTCTCTCTCTCTCTCCCCCCTTCTCTCTCTCTCTCCCCCCTTCTCTCTCTCTCTCCCCCCTTCTCTCTCTCCCCCTTCTCTCTCTCTCTCCTCTCTCTCTCTCTCTCTCCTCTCTCTCTCTCTCTCTCTCTCTCTCCCTCCTCTCTCCCTCCTCTCTCTCTCTCTCTCTCTCTCTCCTCCTTCTCTCTGTCTCTCTCCCTCCTCTCTCTCTCTCCCTCCTCTCTCTCTCTCCCTCCTCTCTCTCTCTCTCTCTCTCCCCTTCTCTCTCTCTCTCTCCCTCCTCTCTCTCTCTCCCTCCTCTCTCTCTCTCCCTCCTCTCTCTCTATCTCTCTCTCTCCCTCCTCTCTCTCTCTCCCTCCTCTCTCTCTCTCTCTCTCTCTCTCTCCCCCTTCTCTCTCTCTCTCTCTCTCCCCCTTCTCTCTCTCTCTCTCTCTCCCCCTTCTCTCTCTCTCCCCCTTGTCTCTCTCTCCTCCTTCTCTCCCCTTCTCTCGCTCTCTCCCTCGCTCTCTCCCCCTTCTCTCTCTCTCTCTCTCTCTCTCTCTCTCTCCCCTTCTCTCACTCTCTCCTTCTCCCTCCTTCTCTCTCTCCCTCCTCTCTCTCTCTCCCCTTCTCTCTCTCTCTCCCCCCCTCTCTCTCTCCCTCCTTCTCTCTCTCCCTCCTCTCTCTCTCCCTCCTTCTCTCTCTCTCTCTCTCTCTCCCCTTCTCTCTCTCTCTCTCTCTCTCTCTCCTTCTCTCTCTCTCTCCTTCTCTCTCTCTCTATCCTTCTTTCTCCTTCTCACTCTTTTCTTTCCCCTTCTCTCTCCCTCACGCTCTTTCCCCTTCTCTCTCTCTCTCTCTCCTTCTCCCTCCTCTCACTCTTTCATTTCCACTCTCACGCTCTTTCCCCTTCTCTCTCTCTCCCTCCTTCTCTTTCTCTCTCCTTCTCTCCTTCTCGCTCTTTCCTTTCCTCTCTCCACTCTCACGCTCTTTCTCCTTCTCTCCCCAGCGGTGAGGTGCAGCGGTGTGAAGACTCAGACGGACTCAATGTCCCAGAATTCACGCAAGCTCCTCCCCCGTAACCTTGGCACCCCTGCGGACACCCCCCCCAGCGCTCAGACGATGACCAGCAAGGGTCTAAATCCCAGCCCCAAACGGGCTGTACGCGACCCCAAGACGGGACGAGGTATGACCCCTAACCTCCATCTAACCCCTGACCTCCAATTAATTGAGTCAATAATTAGAAGAAGCAGCAGTACTGCTGCCTAACGGTCCCAAATGGCCCCCTATTCCATATAGACTGCTGCCTAACTGTCCCAAATAGAACCCTATTCCATATAGACTGCTGCCTAACTGTCCCAAATGGGACCCTATTCCATATAGACTGCTGCCTAACTGTCCCAAATGGCCCCCTATTCCATATAGACTGCTGCCTAACTGTCCCAAATGGGACCCTATTCCATATAGACTGCTGCCTAACTGTCCCAAATGGCCCTCTATTCCATATAGACTGCTACCCTAACTGTCCCAAATGGCCCCCTACACCATATAGACTGCTGCCTAACTGTCCCAAATGGCCACCTATTCCATATAGACTGCTGCCTAACTGTCCCAAATGGCCCCCTAATCCATATAGTACAACAGTAGAGTGCTGACTGTACAAAACATTAGGAACACCTCTCTAATATTGAGTTGCAACCCCTTTTGCCCTCAGAACAGCCTCAATTCATCGGGTCATGAACTCTACAAGGTGTTGAAAGCGTTCCACAGGGATGCTGGCCCATGTTGACTCTACAAGGTGTTGAAAGCGTTCCACAGGGATGCTGGCCCATGTTGACTCCAATGCTTCCCACAGTTGTGTCCAGTTGGCTGGATGTCCTTTAGGTGGTGGACCATTCTTGATACACACAGGAAACTGTTGAGCGTGAAAAACCCAGCAGCGTTGCAGTTCTTGACACAAACCGGTGCGCCTGGCACCTACTACCATACCCCGTTCAAAGGCACTTTGTCTTGCCCAGGCACTTTTGTCTTGCCCATTCACCCTCTGAATGGCACACATACAGTCGTGGCCAACAGTTTTGAGAATGACACAAATATTAATTTCCACAAGGTTTGCTGCTTCAGTGTCTTTAGATATTTTTGTCAGATGTTACTATGGAATACTGAAGTATAATTACAAGCATTTCATAAGTGTCAAAGGCTTTTATTGACAATTACATGAAGTTGAAGCAAAGTGTCAATATTTGCAGTGTTGACCCTTCTTTTCCAAGACCTCTGCAATCCGCGCTGGCATGCTGTCAATTACCTTCTGGGCCACATCCTGACTGATGGCAGCCCATTCTGGCATCATCAATGCTTGGAGTTTGTCAGAATTTGTGGGGCTTTGTTTGTCCACCCGCCTCTTGAGGATTGACCACAAGTTTTCAATGGGATTAAGGTCTGGGGAGTTTCCTGGCCATGGACCCAAAATATTGATGTTTTGTTCCCCGATCCACTTAGTTATGACTTTTGCCTTAAGGCAAGGTGCTCCATCATGCTGGAAAAGGCATTGTTCGTCACCAAACTGTTTCTGGATGGTTGGGAGAAGTTGCTCTCGGAGGATGTGTTGGTACCATTCTTTATTCATGGCTGTGTTCTTAGGCAAAATTGTGAGTGAGCCCAGTCCCTTGGCAGAGAAGCAACCCCACACATGAATGGTCTCAGGATGCTTTACTGTTGGCATGACACAGGACTGATGGTAGCGCTCACCTTGTCTTCTCCGGACAAGCTTTCTGGATGCCCCAAACAATCAGAAAGGGGATTCATCAGAGAAAATCACTTTACCCCAGTCCTCAGCAGTCCAATCCCTGTACCTTTTGCAGAATATCAGTCTGTCCCAGATGTTTTTCCTGGAGAGAAGTGGCTTCTTTGCTGCCCTTCTTGACACCAGGCCATCCTCCAAAAGTCTTCGACTCAATGTGCGTGCAGATGCACTCACACCTGCCTGCTGCCATTCCTGAGCAAGCTCTGTACTGGTGGTGCCCCTGTCCCGCAGCTGAATCAACTTTAGGAGATGGTCCTGGCGCTTGCTGGACATTCTTGGGCGATTAAACCGCTCTCCTTGAAGTTCTTGATGATCCGATAAATGGTTGATTTAGGTGCAATCTTACTGGCAGTGATATCCTTGCCCGTGAAGCCTTTTTTGTGCAAAGCAATGATGACGGCACATGTTTCCTTGCAGGTAACCATGGTTGACAAAGGAAGAACAATGATTCCAAGCACCACCCTCCTTTTGAAGCTTCCAGTCTGTTATTCGAACAATCAGCATGACAGAGTGATCTCCAGCCTTGTCCTTATCAACACTCACACCTGTGTTAACGAGAGAATCACTGACATGATGTCAGCTGGTCCTTTTGTGGCAGGGCTGAAATGCAGTGGAAATGTTTTTAGGGGGTTCAGTTCATTTGCATGGCAAAGAGGGACTTTACGATTGATTTGCAATGCATCTGATCACTCGTCATAACATTCTGGAGTGTATGCAAATTGCCATCATACAAACTGAGGCAGAAGACCTCAGTTAATTAATGTCATTCTCAAACCTTTTGGCCACGACTGTACACAATCCATGTCTCAATTGTCTCAAGACTTTAAAATCCTTATTTAATCTCTCTCCCCTTAGTCTATACAGATTTGAAGTGGATATAACAAGTGACATCAATATGTGTATATTTTATTTTATTTAACTAGGCAAGTCAGTTAAGATTAATTTCTTATTTACATTGACGGCCATACCCGGACGATGCTTGGCCAATTGTGCACCACCCTATGGGGACTCCCAATCACGGCCGGTTGTGATACAGCCTGGATTCAAACCAGGGTGTCTGTAGTGACGCCTCTAGCACTGAGATGCAGTGTCTTAGACCGCTGTGCCACTCTGTAAATAAAATATAAAAAGCAACACAATAACATAACAATAGCTAGCTTATATACAGGGGGTACCGGTACTGAGTCAGTGTGGAGGCTATATACAGGGGGTACCGGTACAGAGTCAATGTGGAGGCTATATACAGGGGGTACCGGTACAGAGTCAGTGTGGAGGTTATATACAGGGGGTACCGGTACAGAGTCAATGTGGAGGCTATATACAGGGGGTACCGGTACAGAGTCAGTGTGGAGGTTATATACAGGGCGTTACGGTACAGAGTCAATGTGGAGGCTATATACAGGGTGTTACAGTACAGAGTCAATGTGGAGGCTATATACAGGGGGTACCAGTACAGAGTCAATGTGGAGGCTATATACAGGGGGTACTGGTACAGAGTCAGTGTGGAGGCTATATACAGGGGGTACCGGTACAGAGTCAGTGTGGAGGTTATATACAGGGGGTACCGGTACTGAGTCAGTGTGGAGGTTATATACAGGGGGTACCGGTACTGAGTCAATGTGGAGACTATATACAGGAGGGTACCGGTACAGAGTCAATGTGGAGACTATATACAGGGGGTACCGGTACTGAGTCAGTATGGAGGTTATATACAGGGGGTACCGGTACTGAGTCAGTGTGGAGGTTATATACAGGGGGTACCGGTACTGAGTCAGTGTGGAGGTTATATACAGGGGGTACCGGTACTGAGTCAGTGTGGAGGTTATATACAGGGGGTACCAGTACTGAGTCAGTGTGGAGGCTATATACAGGGGGTACCGGTACTGAGTCAGTATGGAGGTTATATACAGGGGTACCGGTACTGAGTCAGTGTGGAGGTTATATACAGGGGGTACCAGTACTGAGTCAGTGTGGAGGTTATATACAGGGGGTACCAGTACTGAGTCAGTGTGGAGGCTATATACAGGGGGTACCGGTACTGAGTCAGTATGGAGGTTATATACAGGGGTACCGGTACTGAGTCAGTGTGGAGGTTATATACAGGGGGTACCAGTACTGAGTCTGTGTGGAGGCTATATACAGGGGGTACCGGTACTGAGTCAGTGTGGAGGTTATATACAGGGGGTACCGGTACTGAGTCAGTGTGGAGGTTATATACAGGGGGTACCGGTACTGAGTCAGTGTGGAGGTTATATACAGGGGGTACCGGTACTGAGTCAGTGTGGAGGTTATATACAGGGGGTACCGGTACTGAGTCAGTGTGGAGGTTATATACAGGGGGTACCGGTACAGAGTCAGTATGGAGGTTATATACAGGGGGTACCAGTACTGAGTCAGTATGGAGGTTACATACAGGGGGTACTGGTACTGAGTCAGTGTGGAGGTTATATACAGGGGGCACTGGTACTGAGTCAGTATGGAGGTTACATACAGGGGGTACCGGTACTGAGTCAGTATGGAGGTTATATACAGGGGGTACCGGTACTGAGTCAGTGTGGAGGTTATATACAGGGGGTACCGGTACTGAGTCAGTATGGAGGTTATATACAGGGGGTACTGGTACTGAGTCAGTGTGGAGGCTATATACAGGGGGTACCGGTACTGAGTCAGTGTGGAGGTTATATACAGGGGGTACCGGTACTGAGTCAGTATGGAGGCTATATACAGGGGGTACCGGTACTGAGTCAGTGTGGAGGTTATATACAGGGGGTACCGGTACTGAGTCAGTATGGAGGTTATATACAGGGGGTACCGGTACTGAGTCAGTGTGGAGGCTATATACAGGGGGTAGCGGTACTGAGTCAGTGTGGAGGCTATATACAGGGGGTAGCGGTACTGAGTTAGTGTGGAGGTTATATACAGGGGGTACTGGTACAGAGTCAGTGTGGAGGTTATATACAGGGGGTACTGGTACCGAGTCAGTATGGAGGTTATATACAGGGGGTACCGGTACTGAGTCAGTATGGAGGTTATATACAGGGGGTACCGGTACTGAGTCAGTGTGGAGGCTATATACAGGGGGTAGCGGTACTGAGTTAGTGTGGAGGTTATATACAGGGGGTACTGGTACAGAGTCAGTGTGGAGGTTATATACAGGGGGTACTGGTACAGAGTCAGTATGGAGGTTATATACAGGGGGTACCGGTACCGAGTCAGTATGGAGGTTATATACAGGGGGTACTGGTACAGAGTCAGTATGGAGGTTATATACAGGGGGTACCGGTACTGAGTCAGTATGGAGGTTATATACAGGGGGTACCGGTACTGAGTCAGTGTGGAGGCTATATACAGGGGGTAGCGGTACTGAGTTAGTGTGGAGGTTATATACAGGGGGTACTGGTACAGAGTCAGTGTGGAGGTTATATACAGGGGGTACTGGTACAGAGTCAGTATGGAGGTTATATACAGGGGGTACCGGTACTGAGTCAGTATGGAGGTTATATACAGGGGGTACCGGTACTGAGTCAGTGTGGAGGCTATATACAGGGGGTAGCGGTACTGAGTTAGTGTGGAGGTTATATACAGGGGGTACTGGTACAGAGTCAGTGTGGAGGCTATTACAGGGGGTACCGGTACTGAGTCAGTATGGAGGTTATATACAGGGGGTACCGGTACTGAGTCAGTGTGGAGGTTATATACAGGGGGTACCGGTACTGAGTCAGTATGGAGGTTATATACAGGGGGTACCGGTACTGAGTTAGTGTGGAGGTTATATACAGGGGGTACTGGTACAGAGTCAGTGTGGAGGCTATATACAGGGGGTACCGGTACTGAGTCAGTATGGAGGTTATATACAGGGGGTACTGGTACAGAGTCAGTGTGGAGGTTATATACAGGGGGTACCGGTACTGAGTCAGTATGGAGGTTATATACAGGGGGTACCGGTACTGAGTCAGTATGGAGGTTATATACAGGGGGTACCGGTACTGAGTCAGTGTGGAGGCTATATACAGGGGGTAGCGGTACTGAGTTAGTGTGGAGGTTATATACAGGGGGTACTGGTACAGAGTCAGTGTGGAGGCTATATACAGGGGGTACCGGTACTGAGTCAGTATGGAGGTTATATACAGGGGGTACCGGTACTGAGTCAGTGTGGAGGTTATATACAGGGGGTACCGGTACTGAGTCAGTATGGAGGTTATATACAGGGGGTACCGGTACTGAGTTAGTGTGGAGGTTATATACAGGGGGTACTGGTACAGAGTCAGTGTGGAGGCTATATACAGGGGGTACCGGTACTGAGTCAGTATGGAGGTTATATACAGGGGGTACCGGTACCGAGTCAGTGTGGAGGTTATATACAGGGGGTACTGGTACAGAGTCAGTGTGGAGGCTATATACAGGGGGTACCGGTACTGAGTCAGTATGGAGGTTATATACAGGGGGTACCGGTACTGAGTCAGTGTGGAGGTTATATACAGGGGGTACCGGTACAGAGTCAGTATGGAGGTTATATACAGGGGGTACCGGTACTGAGTCAGTGTGGAGGTTATATACAGGGGGTACCGGTACTGAGTCAGTATGGAGGCTATATACAGGGGGTACCAGTACTGAGTCAGTATGGAGGTTATATACAGGGGGTACCAGTACAGAGTCAGTATGGAGGTTATATACAGGGGGTACCAGTACAGAGTCAGTATGGAGGTTATATACAGGGGGCACCAGTACAGAGTCAGTATGGAGGTTATATACAGGGGGTACCGGTACTAAGTCAGTGTGGAGGTTATATACAGGGGGTACCGGTACAGAGTCAGTATGGAGGTTATATACAGGGGGTACCGGTACTGAGTCAGTATGGAGGTTATATACAGGGGGTACCGGTACTGAGTCAGTGTGGAGGTTATATACAGGGGGTACCGGTACTGAGTCAGTATGGAGGTTATATACAGGGGGTACCGGTACTGAGTTAGTGTGGAGGTTATATACAGGGGGTACTGGTACAGAGTCAGTGTGGAGGCTATATACAGGGGGTACCGGTACTGAGTCAGTATGGAGGTTATATACAGGGGGTACTGGTACAGAGTCAGTGTGGAGGTTATATACAGGGGGTACCGGTACTGAGTCAGTATGGAGGTTATATACAGGGGGTACCGGTACTGAGTCAGTATGGAGGTTATATACAGGGGGTACCGGTACTGAGTCAGTGTGGAGGCTATATACAGGGGGTAGCGGTACTGAGTTAGTGTGGAGGTTATATACAGGGGGTACTGGTACAGAGTCAGTGTGGAGGCTATATACAGGGGGTACCGGTACTGAGTCAGTATGGAGGTTATATACAGGGGGTACCGGTACTGAGTCAGTGTGGAGGTTATATACAGGGGGTACCGGTACTGAGTCAGTATGGAGGTTATATACAGGGGGTACCGGTACTGAGTTAGTGTGGAGGTTATATACAGGGGGTACTGGTACAGAGTCAGTGTGGAGGCTATATACAGGGGGTACCGGTACTGAGTCAGTATGGAGGTTATATACAGGGGGTACCGGTACCGAGTCAGTGTGGAGGTTATATACAGGGGGTACTGGTACAGAGTCAGTGTGGAGGCTATATACAGGGGGTACCGGTACTGAGTCAGTATGGAGGTTATATACAGGGGGTACCGGTACTGAGTCAGTGTGGAGGTTATATACAGGGGGTACCGGTACAGAGTCAGTATGGAGGTTATATACAGGGGGTACCGGTACTGAGTCAGTGTGGAGGTTATATACAGGGGGTACCGGTACTGAGTCAGTATGGAGGCTATATACAGGGGGTACCAGTACTGAGTCAGTATGGAGGTTATATACAGGGGGTACCAGTACAGAGTCAGTATGGAGGTTATATACAGGGGGTACCAGTACAGAGTCAGTATGGAGGTTATATACAGGGGGCACCAGTACAGAGTCAGTATGGAGGTTATATACAGGGGGTACCGGTACAGAGTCAGTATGGAGGTTATATACAGGGGGTACCAGTACAGAGTCAGTATGGAGGTTATATACAGGGGGCACCAGTACAGAGTCAGTATGGAGGTTATATACAGGGGGCACCAGTACAGAGTCAGTATGGAGGTTATATACAGGGGGTACCGGTACAGAGTCAGTATGGAGGTTATATACAGGGGGTACCGGTACAGAGTCAGTATGGAGGTTATATACAGGGGGTACCAGTACTGAGTCAGTATGGAGGCTATATACAGGGGGTACCAGTACTGAGTCAGTATGGAGGTTATATACAGGGGGTACCAGTACAGAGTCAGTATGGAGGTTATATACAGGGGGTACCAGTACAGAGTCAGTATGGAGGTTATATACAGGGGGTACCAGTACAGAGTCAGTATGGAGGTTATATACAGGGGGTACCAGTACTGAGTCAGTGTGGAGGTTATATACAGGGGGTACCAGTACTGAGTCAGTGTGGAGGTTATATACAGGGGGTACCGGTACCGAGTCAGTATGGAGGTTATATACAGGGGGTACCGGTACCGAGTCAGTATGGAGGTTATATACAGGGGGTACCGGTACCGAGTCAGTATGGAGGTTATATACAGGGGGTACCGGTACAGAGTCAGTATGGAGGTTATATACAGGGGGTACCAGTACCGAGTCAGTATGGAGGTTATATACAGGGGGTACCGGTACCGAGTCAGTATGGAGGTTATATACAGGGGGTAGCGGTACCGAGTCAGTATGGAGGTTATATACAGGGGGTACCGGTACAGAGTCAGTATGGAGGTTATATACAGGGGGTACCAGTACCGAGTCAGTATGGAGGTTATATACAGGGGGTACCAGTACCGAGTCAGTATGGAGGTTATATACAGGGGGTACCAGTACCGAGTCAGTATGGAGGTTATATACAGGGGGTACCGGTACCGAGTCAGTATGGAGGTTATATACAGGGGGTACCGGTACCGAGTCAGTATGGAGGTTATATACAGGGGGTACCGGTACCGAGTCAGTATGGAGGTTATATACAGGGGGTACCGGTACAGAGTCAGTATGGAGGTTATATACAGGGGGTACCGGTACAGAGTCAGTATGGAGGTTATATACAGGGGGTACCGGTACAGAGTCAGTATGGAGGTTATATACAGGGGGTACCGGTACCGAGTCAGTATGGAGGTTATATACAGGGGGTACCGGTACAGAGTCAGTATGGAGGTTATATACAGGGGGTACCGGTACAGAGTCAGTATGGAGGTTATATACAGGGGGTACCGGTACAGAGTCAGTATGGAGGTTATATACAGGGGGTACCGGTACAGAGTCAGTATGGAGGTTATATACAGGGGGTACCGGTACTGAGTCAGTATGGAGGTTATATACAGGGGGTACCGGTACAGAGTCAGTATGGAGGTTATATACAGGGGGTACCAGTACAGAGTCAGTGTGGAGGTTATATACAGGGGGTACCAGTACAGAGTCAGTGTGGAGGTTATATACAGGGGGTACCAGTACAGAGTCAGTGTGGAGGTTATATACAGGAGGTACCGGTACAGAGTCAGTATGGAGGTTATATACAGGGGGTACCGGTACAGAGTCAGTATGGAGGTTATATACAGGGGGTACCAGTACCGAGTCAGTATGGAGGTTATATACAGGGGGTACCAGTACCGAGTCAGTATGGAGGTTATATACAGGGGGTACCAGTACCGAGTCAGTATGGAGGTTATATACAGGGGGTACCGGTACTGAGTCAGTATGGAGGTTATATACAGGGGGTACCAGTACCGAGTCAGTATGGAGGTTATATACAGGGGGTACCAGTACCGAGTCAGTATGGAGGTTATATACAGGGGGTACCAGTACCGAGTCAGTATGGAGGTTATATACAGGGGGTACCAGTACCGAGTCAGTATGGAGGTTATATACAGGGGGCACCGGTACTGAGTCAGTATGGAGGTTATATACAGGGGGTACCAGTACCGAGTCAGTATGGAGGTTATATACAGGGGGTACCAGTACCGAGTCAGTATGGAGGTTATATACAGGGGGTACCAGTACCGAGTCAGTATGGAGGTTATATACAGGGGGTACCAGTACCGAGTCAGTATGGAGGTTATATACAGGGGGCACCGGTACAGAGTCAGTGTGGAGGTTATATACAGGGGGTACCAGTACCGAGTCAGTATGGAGGTTATATACAGGGGGTACCAGTACCGAGTCAGTATGGAGGTTATATACAGGGGGTACCCGTACCGAGTCAGTATGGAGGTTATTTACAGAGGGTACCAGTACCGAGTCAGTATGGAGGTTATATACAGGGGGTACCAGTACTGAGTCAGTATGGAGGTTATATACAGGGGGCACCGGTACTGAGTCAGTGTGGAGGTTATATACAGGGGGTACCGGTACCGAGTCAGTATGGAGGTTATATACAGGGGGTACCGGTACCGAGTCAGTGTGGAGGCTATATACAGGGGGTACCGGTACCGAGTCAGTGTGGAGGTTATATACAGGGGGTACCAGTACCGAGTCAGTATGGAGGTTATATACAGGGGGTACCGGTACCGAGTCAGTATGGAGGTTATATACAGGGGGTACCGGTACAGAGTCAGTATGGAGGTTATATACAGGGGGTACCGGTACCGAGTCAGTGTGGAGGTTATATACAGGGGGTACCGGTACTGAGTCAGTATGGAGGTTATATACAGGGGGTACCGGTACCGAGTCAGTATGGAGGTTATATACAGGGGGTACCGGTACAGAGTCAGTATGGAGGTTATATACAGGGGGTACCGGTACCGAGTCAATGTGGAGGTTATATACAGGGGGTACCAGTACCGAGTCAGTATGGAGGTTATATACAGGGGGTACCAGTACTGAGTCAGTGTGGAGGTTATATACAGGGGGTACCGGTACTGAGTCAGTGTGGAGGCTATATACAGGGGGTACCGGTACTGAGTCAGTGTGGAGGTTATATACAGGGGGTACCAGTACAGAGTCAGTGTGGAGGCTATATACAGGGGGTACCGGTACTGAGTCAGTGTGGAGGTTATATACAGGGGGTACCAGTACCGAGTCAGTGTGGAGGCTATATACAGGGGGTACCAGTACTGAGTCAGTGTGGAGGTTATATACAGGGGGTACCGGTACCGAGTCAGTATGGAGGTTATATACAGGGGGTACCAGTACCGAGTCAGTATGGAGGTTATATACAGAGGGTACCGGTACCGAGTCAGTATGGAGGTTATATACAGGGGGTACCGGTACCGAGTCAGTATGGAGGTTATATACAGGGGGTACCGGTACTGAGTCAGTGTGGAGGTTATATACAGGGGGTACCGGTACTGAGTCAGTGTGGAGGTTATATACAGGGGGTACCGGTACTGAGTCAGTGTGGAGGTTATATACAGGGGGTACCAGTACCGAGTCAGTGTGGAGGTTATATACAGGGGTACCGGTACTGAGTCAGTGTGGAGGTTATATACAGGGGGTACCGGTACCGAGTCAGTATGGAGGTTATATACAGGGGGTACCGGTACTGAGTCAGTGTGGAGGTTATATACAGGGGGTACCAGTACCGAGTCAGTATGGAGGTTATATACAGGGGGTACCAGTACCGAGTCAGTATGGAGGTTATATACAGGGGGTACCGGTACCGAGTCAGTATGGAGGTTATATACAGGGGGCACCGGTACTGAGTCAGTATGGAGGTTATATACAGGGGGCACCGGTACCGAGTCAGTATGGAGGTTATATACAGGGGGTACCGGTACCGAGTCAGTATGGAGGTTATATACAGGGGGCACCGGTACCGAGTCAGTGTGGAGGTTATATACAGGGGGCACCGGTACCGAGTCAGTGTGGAGGTTATATACAGAGGGTACCGGTACCGAGTCAGTGTGGAGGCTATATACAGGGGGTACCGGTACCGAGTCAGTATGGAGGTTATATACAGGGGGCACCGGTACCGAGTCAGTGTGGAGGTTATATACAGGGGGCACCAGTACAGAGTCAGTGTGGAGGTTATATACAGAGGGTACCGGTACTGAGTCAGTGGGGAGGCTATATACAGGGGGCACCGGTACTGAGTCAGTGTGGAGGTTATATACAGGGGGCACCGGTACCGAGTCAGTGTGGAGCTTATATACAGGGGGCACCGGTACCGAGTCAGTGTGGAGCTTATATACAGGGGGCACCGGTACCGAGTCAGTGTGGAGGTTATATACAGGGGGTACCGGTACCGAGTCAGTGTGGAGGTTATATACAGGGGGCACCGGTACCGAGTCAGTGTGGAGGTTATATACAGAGGGTACCGGTACTGAGTCAGTGTGGAGGCTATATACAGGGGGTACCGGTACCGAGTCAGTATGGAGGTTATATACAGGGGGCACCGGTACCGAGTCAGTGTGGAGGTTATATACAGGGGGCACCGGTACCGAGTCAGTGTGGAGGTTATATACAGAGGGTACCGGTACTGAGTCAGTGTGGAGGCTATATACAGGGGGCACCGGTACTGAGTCAGTGTGGAGGTTATATACAGGGGGCACCGGTACCGAGTCAGTGTGGAGCTTATATACAGGGGCCACCGGTACCGAGTCAGTGTGGAGCTTATATACAGGGGGCACCGGTACCGAGTCAGTGTGGAGGTTATATACAGGGGGCACCGGTACCGAGTCAGTGTGGAGGTTATATACAGAGGGTACCGGTACTGAGTCAGTGTGGAGGCTATATACAGGGGGCACCGGTACTGAGTCAGTGTGGAGGTTATATACAGGGGGCACCGGTACCGAGTCAGTGCGGAGCTTATATACAGGGGGCACCGGTACCGAGTCAGTGTGGAGGTTATATACAGGGGGTACCGGTACCGAGTCAGTGTGGAGGTTATATACAGGGGGTACCGGTACCGAGTCAGTGTGGAGGTTATATACAGGGGGTACCGGTACTGAGTCAGTATGGAGGCTATATACAGGGGGCACCGGTACTGAGTCAGTGTGGAGGTTATATACAGGGGGCACCGGTACCGAGTCAGTGTGGAGGCTATATACAGGGGGCACCGGTACTGAGTCAGTGTGGAGGCTATATACAGGGGGCACCGGTACCGAGTCAGTGTGGAGGCTATATACAGGGGGTACCGGTACTGAGTCAGTGTGGAGGTTATATACAGGGGGCACCGGTACCGAGTCAGTGTGCGGGGGAACAGGTTGGTTGACACTGCCTATTATAGAGGTTCTGGGTGGCAGAAAGCTTGGCCCCAGTGATGTACTGGGCCGTACGCACTACCCTCTGTAGCGCCTTATGGTCAGATGCTGAGCAGTTTCCATACCAGGCGGTGATGCAAACGGTCAGGATGCTCTCAATGGTGCAGCTGTCTAACTTTTTGAGAATCTGGGGACCCGTGGTTGACTCTGACGTGGTGATGGTGTGTGGTGACTCTGACGTGGTGGTGTGGTGACTCTGACGTGGTGGTGTGGTGACTCTGACGTGGTGGTGTGTGCTGCAGCTGTCCAGGAGAGGAACTCGTACGCGGTGAGCGTGTGGAAGAGGGTGAAAGCCAAGCTGGAGGGGAGAGACGTGGACCCCAGCAGGAGGATGAGTGTCACTGAGCAGGTAACTAACTACACACTGAGCAGGCAGCTACACACTGCTTTACACACTGAGCAGGCAGCTACACACTGCTTTACACACTGAGCAGGCAGCTACACACTTTGTTGACTACACTTTCCTCCTCCTTTGCCTTATCCCGGTCTCTCTCTCTCTCCTCTCCTCCTGCTCTCCCTCTCCTCCTCCTCCATCCCTCTCTCCCCTACCTGTCTCCCCACCTCCCCTCTCTCCTCTCCAGGTGGACTGTGTGATAAAGGAGGCCACCAATGTGGACAACCTGTCCCAGCTGTACGAGGGCTGGACAGCCTGGGTGTGAATGGGGTCTCCCTGTGGTGCATCTCTTTGGTTCCAGCACACAACAGAGCCTCGCAGAGGGAGGGTTAGCCATCCAACCCAACCTCCAGACCAGACACCCGGATACGTACATACCCTGTTACCCACCTGCCCTGTTCTGGCAGGGTTAGGGTTAGGTGTGTCTGTCTGGGCCTGGGGGGTGAAGGAAGGAGAGGAGGAGCCACTGGAGCAGCAGCACCCAACCGTGCCACACGCTGATGGGGAAGGAGGGGGAGAAGGGGGGGGGGGTTCAAGATACTCCCCCCCACCCCGATATAACCTCCTAGGGGTCCACCATGGAACCCCTACTCCCGTACCGCAGCAGCACTAGAGCTGTCTGTCTGCCTGGCTCTGATTGGCTGGCTAAACCCAGTCCCACCCAACCTGCCACCTGGCTATAGACCAAGCTAACACTACCAGCTAAAGGGTCACTCTGCAGTCTGTCTGCAGCCAGATCTGACCACTCTGCTTGTCTGTACGGGTGGGGGGGTCTGTCTGAGACAGGAAGGGGAGCAGAGGTATTGGTAGGGAAGGTATGGTGATAAGGCCCTCCCCCTCTACACTATGTTTTGAATAACCTTTACCCTCCCCTAATGAAAACCACCACCCTCCACTCACTGTTACCACCGATGACAACCCCCCCCCTTTAACAGCTGAGCTGGTTTTACCCAGCAATGCCGTTGGGTTTGGACCTCATTCAAAGGGGCGGAGAAAGGGGAGGCTTTACCAGGTGTGGTCTGAAGAGCTGATTGGCTGCACCTGTTTTGAAACCAATCTCCCTGATGGTACAGTGATTCTGATTGGCCAGCGACTGAGCTGCGTGAGTTGTGACTGGGCAGGTGTGGAGTGGGGGTGGGGGGGGAAGAATCTGTTGGCTCAGTGGGACTCCATCCAAAGCCTGAGAGGGGAAATGATTTCAGGAAATAAAATAGTGTAATCAGACTGTCTTTTTTCTTTCTTTTTTCTTCTCTAAAACATTTAGTGTAAAACTGAAGAAAAACAGACTTATTCTACAAAGCTCTTTAGAAATTGTGTATCACACAAGTTTGACATTTATAAATGGATTATCAAAATGGAGATGGGTTTTTTTTGGGGGGGGGGGAGAAGATTCACAGTCGTGTGGCGTTCTCTTTTTATTAATATGTTTTGGCACTGCGTAACGATGTGCCTCTAGTTAACTAATCCTATTGTCTGAAGTTACCATTTATTTTTTGTTGTTGTTGAGTGGAGTTTCGGGATTGACTGAGAAAGGATGACAACGTGGGCAAAGTTCTAGCTAGTTACTATCTGAACCCTTTGGGTCTACGTCCCAAACAGCACCATATCCCCCTATACAGTGCATTACTTTTGACCAGAGACATATATGGGTCAAAGGTCGTGCCCTAAATAGGGAATAGGATGCCATTTGGAATGCAGGGCTTGACCTGAGAGAAATCCATGTAATAATCATTTTTCTTCAATGTGAATCTTTATTCATATCTGTTGTATTTGGTAGGCTTCTCTCCTCCCTATCCCTTGTTTATAAAATAGAAAAGCTTTAGACTAGATTGATTCCTTTTTTTTTGACTTGCTGCCTTGCCTGTGAGTGAGTAGTACCTGTAGTAGTAGTAGTAGTAGTAGTAGTAGTAGTAGTAGTAGCAGTAGCCTTCCTTCCTGATATGGGATGTATACTCTCCCAGCTTGTGTTTTACTGATCCTTACTGACTGACCCTCTAGTTTTACCTTTTTAGTGGGAGAAATAAGTAGAATAGATAAGTAAAGGAGTAGATAAGTAAAGGAGTAGTGGGTGTTTTTTGATGACAGTGTAAAACTGCTATTTCTTAAAGGTTTTATTGGATTCAGTTTGAAATAAAATTGCATTTAAAATGGTCGTCTGTTTCCGTCTCTTGCATATGTTCTGCAAATACAAAACACAGTTCATAAATGTGTATTTTTATTTTAATAAATAGGCAAGTCAGTTAAGAACAAATTCTTATTTACAATGATGTTCTACACTGGCCAAACCCGGGACGGCAATTGTGTGCCGCCCTATGAGACTCCGAATCACGGCCGGTTGTGATACAGCCTGGATTCGAACCAGGGTGTCTGTAGTGACGCCTCTAGCACTGAGATGCAGGGTCTTAGACCGCTGTGATACAGCCTGGATTCGAACCAGGGTCTGTAGTGACGCCTCTAGCACTGAGATGCAGGGCCTTAGATCGCTGTGATACAGCCTGGATTCGAACCAGGGTCTGTAGTGACGCCTCTAGCACTGAGATGCAGGGTCTTAGACCGCTGTGATACAGCCTGGATTCGAACCAGGGTCTGTAGTGACGCCTCTAGCACTGAGATGCAGGGTCTTAGACCGCTGTGCCACTCGGGTGTCCCATGTATTTTTGTGAAACTATATATTTTTTAATGTTGATTTGCTGGCTGATATTTTTCATTCTTGTACGGTGATGCCAATGAAAATACAGTAAGTTTTATTCTAGAATTCTTTCTCCAGGTGGAAAGATTGATACTGTAAACTGAACATGTACATATGTACATAGATAATGGAAGAACATACAGATTTTTAGGACTCTCCCCTCTGTACACTTTTCCATTGTTTTTCTCCGTCCCATACTCTCTACGTCCCATACTCTACGTCCCATACTCTCTACGTCCCATACTCTACGTCCCATACTCTACGTCCCATACTCTCTACGTCCCATACTCTACGTCCCATACTCTACGTCCCATACTCTCTACGTCCCATACTCTCTACGTCCCATACTCTCATAACTACAAAGACTGAAATGTGCATGTACTTCGCTGCTTTGGATGAGAAGCCACACTGTTTTTTAACAATCTGGAATTTACACTGATGTGGAAAACGGAATGCTGGAGAAAGCTGGCTAATGGTTTTCAGTGGTCTAAAAGAGACAACTGTTGTGTGCCAGACTTTTGACCAGGGGAATAGGGTACAGTTTGGGACTTGGCCAAGGAAAGGAATTCACTTCAGACTATCCAGTAATGGTTATAGCCCAGTGAGCTCATTCACCAGTTTATCAGCCAATCTATATCCAGTCCGTGAGGGGGAAATGTAACACAGAGAGCCCTGAAGACTTCAGCAGTGGTCCAAACGCCTGACTGATATTAAATTAATCATCCAATTCCATTGAAGCTAAATCTAATCAATCAAGTGATTTGTGAAATTGGTCAGAGGTTCACCAATTCAATTATTGCTCATTCTTCTAATTTCCTTGTGGTAGGAGTTTCCTCCTGCTAAACAAACGGTTTATTGATTTAAAATGAATTTGGGTCGTAAATGTCAGCCAAGTCATTTTATTTTGGGCAATGCCGAGGAAAGGGGGCGTGAACTACATTACCCATAAAGCCTTTAGCCATGACGTTGTTCGTAAGTCCATCCTTCCGGGCATCCAACGGTTGGTTTGTGAACTGCAAAATCCACAAAGAAGAGAGGGAAGCGTCTGCTGCGCCCCTGGGTCGTTTTAAATTTGCCTTTAAAACATCACCGAAAACTTAAACAACCGCTAGCTATGGCAGAGGGAGACAACAAAAGCGCCAACGTACTCGTAAGTAACGTTATCCCACTTTCGACTTGACAAGCTTTTGTTCCTGAATTAGGTAACGTTAACGTCGTGGTGTTGCTTGACTGCTGTCGTTCGCTTGTCAACAACGGCCTTCGAAATGCTAACAATTAACCAGCTATGCTAGCGAAGGAGGATTAGTGAAAATGAGAACCGTGCCCAACAAATTAAATCATTAATCTGACCATCTGAGCAAATTACCCAAGCCATACAATACATGGTTTGTTAGACGGCCTATGTATCATTTTACATAGGCCGTTAACATTATCTACACTTAACAATTAACGTTATGCAGTCTAATATTGGCCTTATAGCTAACATTATTGCTCGGCTAACTAGCTGTTCTCGCATGATACGGCTAATTGGGGAAAGGTGTTTATTTGGCTGGCTAGCCAACACAGCGGCTGTCCGTAAGGTTATTTTACATGTGACACGTTCAGCTGACAAGCCGAGAGAGCCCATGTCTGGCTAATTTGGATCTTGTGACATTTATTTAACATCCCCTTTGAAATTACAAAATTTGTTACCTTAACTATTTGATTAGTCACCGAAAGATGACTAATTTATATATTTGGTGTAAAAGTTAGACGATTTACTCAATAATGAAGCATGGTTAGAGTGACTAGTGTAATTAAGACCATGGTCAGAAGTGGTCGCTGCTCGGACCGAGGGCTGAACGGCGATACATTTGAACGTCGACTGGTAACTTAGAAGGTGTAATAACACTGACCTGTTCTAAACGAAATCCGGGGAATACAAAACAAAGTTGAGCCTATATATTAATGAACGTTAAGCCTGAATTTCAGTATATATATAAAAAAGTCTACCAGTTTTCATTGTGCAGTTCTGAGTCTAACCTTTTTTAAATTAAATGATAATGCCCGAGAAGACTGTTTGAAGGATATATTGGCACTGGTGGTGTTAGGCCCGAGATAAAATCACATTTTATTGGTCACATACACATGGTTAGCAGATGTTATTGCGAGGATAGCGAAATGCTTGTAGTCGAGGGCAGGTGGTGTGCCGCAAATCTCCCCGTCAGTCAAATACTTTCCTCCAAACACCGCCTTCGAGGGCATTTATAAACGGGTTAGGAAATATTCAAATAATGCTTGACATATTTTCATTAACGTTATCTTGATTAATTTAGTTATACAATTTCATCCTTCCACAATGTATAGTCCCGATACAAATAGGCATTTTAACGTCGAAGATTTAGCAGGTGGTAATTTGTGAGGTAGACACAGGCTGGAATGCTGTTTTAACCAATCAGCATTCAGGATCTGATCCGCCCGTTGTATAAATTGCCATAGAAACGGCCCCTTGCAACATTGATTGCTTGGGGTTAGAGGAATAGAAAGCCACTGATCTGGAAGATGAAAATGATGAGGGTATCAGTCATCCAAAGCGCAGAAACGCATCATAATGTTACCATCTACAAATGCTGAAATATGGACGAGATGCATCCTAGAGCTGGGCGAAGGTCACAACAAACTAACGTTCTCATTTAATCAACACTGTTAAGTACAAGCATATTACATTTGTAATCTTGTAGAGAACAATCTAATGATTCATAATAACATGGGCTAAAGAGAACTACTTACTACAAGCCCTAAACCAACAATGCAGTCTATTACTTGGATGACTGTAGTCTTTGACAATTTTTGGAGGGCCTTCCTCTGACACAGCCTAGTATATAGGTCCTGGATGCCAGGAAGCTTGGCCCCAGTGACGTACTGGGCCGTGCGCGCTACCCTCTGTAGCGCCTTACGGTTGGATGCCGAGCAGTTGCCGTACCAGGCAGTGATGCAACCAGTCACCATGCTCACGATGGTGCAGCAGATCTTGAGGATCTGGGGACCCATGCCATATCTTTTCAGTCTCCTGAGGGGGGAAATGCATTGTTGTGCCCTCTTCAGGACTGTCTTGGTGTGTTTGGACTATGATCATTTGTTGGTGATGTGGACACTTGAAGCTCTCAATCTGCTCCACTACAGCCCCGTTGATGTGAATGGGGGCGTGCTCGGTCCTACTTTTCCTGTAGTCCACGATCAGCTCCTTTGTCATGCTCACATTGAGGGAGTGGTTGTTGTCCTGGCACCACACTGCCAGGTCTCTGACCTCCCTATAGGCTTTCATTGTTGTCGGTGATCAGGCCTGCCACTGTTGTGTCGTTAGAAAACTTAATGATGGTGCTGGAATCGTGCTTGGCCACGCAGTCGTGGGTGAACATGGAAACTGGGAGGGGACTAAACACGTATCTCTGAGGGGCCCCCGTGTTGAGGATCAACGTGGCAGATGTATTGTTGCCCAGCCTTACAACCTGGGGGCGGCCTGTCAGGAAGTCCAGGATCCAGTTGCAGAGGGAGGTGTTTAGTCCCAGGGTCATTAGCTTAGTGATGCGCTTCGTGGGCACTATGGTGTTGAGCTGTAGTCAATGAACAAATCAAATGTTATTTGTCACATAGCAGATGTTAATGCGAGTGTTGTGAAACTTTTGTGCTTCTAGTTCTGACAATGCAGTAATGTCCAATGCAGTAATGTCCAATGCAGTAATGTCCAATGCAGTAATGTCCAATGCAGTAATGTCCAATGCAGTAATGTCCAATGCAGTAATGTCCAACATAACAATTACCTAATACACACGTGTAAAGGAATGAATAAGAATATGTATGTATATGTGTATATGTGTATATGTGTATATATGTATGTATGTATGTATGTATGTATGTATGTATGTATGTATGTATGTGTGTGTGTATATTGACTGATGGTATAGAACGGCAAGATGCAGTAGATGGTAGAGTACAGTATATACATATGAGATGAGTAATGTAGGGTATGTAAACATTATATAAAAGTGGCATTGTTTAAAGTGGCTAGTGATACATTTATTACATACATTTTTCCATTATTAAAGTGGCTGGAGTTGAGTCAGTATGTTGGCAGCAGCCACTCAATGTTAGCGATGGCTGTTTAACAGTCTGATGGCCTTGAGATAGAAGCTGTTTTTCAGTCTCTCGGTCCCTGCTTTGATGCACCTGTACTGGCCTCGCCTTCTGGATGATAGCGGGGATACCCAGGGTCTCGAGCTTGATGACAAGTTTGGAGGGTACTATGGTGTTAAATGCTGAGCTGTAGTAGATAAACAGCATTCTCACGTCGGTATTCCTCTTGTCCAGATGGGTTAGGGCAGTGTGCATCATTCTCACATAGGTGTTCCTTTTGTCCAGGTGTGAAAAGGCAGTGTGGAGAGCAATCATCTGTGGATCTGTTGGGGTGTTTTGTGAATTGTGGGTCTAGGGTTTCTGGGATGATGGTGTTGTGAGCCTTGACCAGCCCTTTCAAAGCACTTCATCGCTACCTACATGAGCGCTACGGGGTGGTAATCATTTAGGCAGGTAACCTTCGCTTTCTTGGGCACAGGTACTATGGTGGTCTGCTTGAAACGTGTAGCTATTACAGACTCGTTCAGGGAGAGGTTGAAAAATGTCAGTGGAGACACTTGTCAGTTGGTCCTTGCATCCTTAGAGTACCCACGTCCTGGTAATCCGTCTGGCCCCCCGTGGCCTTGTGAAGGTTGACCTGTTTTATTGGTCTTGCTCACATCGGCTACGGAGAGCGTGATCTATTGCCCGCTTGAATTGATCTGTATTTCACTACATTCTCGAGCAGTGGTTCCCAAACTGAAACTCAGTCCAGGTTAATCTGGATTGTTTTGAAATTGGGTAGTGCATCAGTTTTTCTATTGTCAGTCATTGCATTTCTTAGAGATATTTATTTTTTAACCTTTTATTTAACTAGGCATGTCAGTTAAAGAACACATTCTTGTTTACAATGACGGCCTACTGGGAACCGTGTGTTAACTGCCTTGTTCAGGGGCAGAATGACAGATTTTTACCTTGTCAGCTCGGGGATTCGATCCAGCAACCTTTCAGTTACTGGCCCTACGCACTAACTACTGGGTTACCTGCCACTTATAACTAATGTCCTTTTTTTGCTTATAGATTGTGTTAATGTTAGTCACTCAAATATCACATGAATACACATTAGCCATGGCAAAATGTATGGAATTGAAAGAAAATTGGCTTCAAAACTGAATTTTCTCACTACACCACGATTTTTTGTTTTTGTAGAACTGCAGGAAATAAGCTTTTTAAAACTGCAAAAATAAATTGTCTAGCAACAAGAGGGGCGTAAACAGTTTGTGGCCATAGAAATAGATGTGCAGGGGGGTGCTCCCCAATGCTGGAAGGGGAGCCTGAGTGGGAGAAGGTTTGGGAACCGCGATGGAACACTAGAATCAGGTTGAAACTGTCTTCAGTTAAATCGTGCTGTGTCAGCTTAACGACAGCTCTCAGATGCTGCAGTCAGGCCTCGTCTATCGTTGATTACATTCATCCACCGAACAAAACCTACCACAGAGGATCAACTGACAACTAGGATGGATCACGATGATGATGATCTGTGTGGCAAAACAAGTCTGTAACGTTAATAGCTATGCCTTTTCCTGGCTGGCTGTGGGTCATGAGACGACATGGTGTTCAGTGGAATAGAGATGTCTGTATGAAGATGGGTCTTTGTGGTGCCGGCACAACGTGGGATTATTTCACTTCCCCAGACCATTCACAATGACACCTCTGTTTTCCTCAACCCTTCGGCCCTGTGGCTCTGCACAGCCGCCAACTGATAGTAGTAGAGGGATGTTTGGAAGTCAGCAGGGCTTAAGGTATTAGCAAGCCATTAAACAGTGGTATTTCTGTGGTGCAGTCCGATACGTCTAAATGGCACCCTAGTCCCTATATAGTGCACTTCATTAACCAGAGTCCTATAGGGAATAGAGTGCCATTTGGGACTCAGCCTAGCTCCTTAGATGAACAGGCTAAACTGTTAACTATATGTGAATTGGAGTTCAGCGTTGTCTGGACTGAGAGTTAGATGGCTTTTCTTCTGAGTGCACCAGTGCATCTTGAGTCCTTGTCAACCTGACCCGTTATCAGGCTGCGTTTTCACACACCTTGGGGGGGGGGGGGGGGGACTACTGCCATGGCCTATTTATTGCCTTACCTCCTTACTCCATTTGCACACACTGTATATAGATTTTCTATTGTGTTATTGACTGTACGTTTGTTTATCCCATGTGTAACTGTTGTCTGTGTCGCACTGCTTTGCTTTATCTTGGCCAGGTCGCAGTTGTAACTGGGCCTACCTGGTTAAATAAAGGTGAATTAAAAATGAATCAGGCTGGTCAAATTGCTACTTTGCCATGTTGGGAGCCGGGGATTTGTGTATGTATTGAAACAACGCTCAACACCTGGCTCTGTAATAGACTAGTGTCCTGTCCAGGAGGTTAACACCTGGCTCTGCAATAGACTAGTGTCCTGTCCAGGAGGTTAACACCTGGCTCTGTAATAGACTAGTGTCCTGTCCAGGAGGTTAACACCTGACTCTACAATAGACTAGTGTCCTGTCCAGGTGACTCTGTAATATACTAGTGTCCTGTCCAGGAGGTTAACACCTGGCTCTACAATAGACTAGTGTCCTGTCCAGGTGACTCTGTAATATACTAGTGTCCTGTCCAGGAGGTTAACACCTGGCTCTGTAATAGACTAGTGTCCTGTCCAGGAGGTTAACACCTGGCTCTGTAATAGACTAGTGTCCTGTCCAGGAGGTTAACACCTGGCTCTGCAATAGACTAGTGTCCTGTCCAGGAGGTTAACACCTGGCTCTGCAATAGACTAGTGTCCTGTCCAGGAGGTTAACACCTGGCTCTGCAATAGACTAGTGTCCTGTCCAGGAGGTTAACACCTGGCTCTGCAATAGACTAGTGTCCTGTCCAGGAGGTTAACACCTGGCTCTGCAATAGACTAGTGTCCTGTCCAGGAGGTTAACACCTGGCTCTACAATAGACTAGTGTCCTGTCCAGGAGGTTAACACCTGGCTCTGCAATAGACTAGTGTCCTGTCCAGGAGGTTAACACCTGGCTCTGCAATAGACTAGTGTCCTGTCCAGGAGGTTAACACCTGGCTCTGCAATAGACTAGTGTCCTGTCCAGGAGGTTAACACCTGGCTCTGCAATAGACTAGTGTCCTGTCCAGGAGGTTAACACCTGGCTCTGCAATAGACTAGTGTCCTGTCCAGGAGGTTAACACCTGGCTCTGCAATAGACTAGTGTCCTGTCCAGGAGGTTAACACCTGGCTCTGCAATAGACTAGCGTCCTGTCCAGGAGGTTAACACCTGGCTCTGCAATAGACTAGTGTCCTGTCCAGGAGGTGTACTGGTAGATCAAGCTGCCTCACTCTTCAGAAACAGGAGATGGGCTCCTGTCTCGTGGACCATTCTGGCTCGTCCACGGCTACTTCCTAACCTCTGTCTCTGGCGTGTGTCTCGGTCGGTGTCTGTGTTCCAGGCCCAGGAGACGGCCCAGCTGGAGGAGCAGCTGCAGGGCTGGGGAGAGGTGATCCTGGCTGGGGACCAGGTCCTGCGTTGGAAGAAACCATGGTTCCCTGGAGCCCTGATGGCAGCCACCACACTGGTCTTCATGTGAGTAGTACTCACACACACACACACACAGCCCTGATGGCAGCCACCACACTGGTCTTCATGTGAGTAGTACTCACACACACACACACACAGCCCTGATGGCAGCCACCACACTGGTCTTCATGTGAGTAGTACTCACACACACACACAGCCCTGATGGCAGCCACCACACTGGTCTTCATGTGAGTAGTACTCACACACACACACACACAGCCCTGATGGCAGCCACCACACTGGTCTTCATGTGAGTAGTACTCACACACACACACACACAGCCCTGATGGCAGCCACCACACTGGTCTTCATGTGAGTAGTACACACACACACATACAGCCCTGATGGCAGCCACCACACTGGTCTTCATGTGAGTAGTACTCACACACACAATGCATACAGCTCTACTGTCACGCTCTCACACACACACACACGATGCATACAGCTGTCTTGTCACGCTCTCACACACACACGATACACACAGCTGTCCTGTCACACTATCTCACACACACACACGATACACACAGCTGTCCTGTCACACACTCTCACACACACGATACATACAGCTGTCCTGTCACGCTCTCATACACACAGCTGTCCTGTCACGCTCTCACACACAGCTGTTCTGTCTCTAGCACACCTGGCCTCGCTCACACACACACCAGGGCTTGACATTCAGGTAAATTTGCCAGTAGCACACCGGGCCAGTACCAAGTGACAACTACAGGCTCGTGGGCGAGATCACAGGAGAAAGTTATTTAGGCAGAATTTTAATCATGGGTAATCACAATCAGCATGGTGGCTCCAGCAGGGGGTTACAGTCAGCGTTATCACAGAACACCACACAGAGAGAAGACAGACACACGGTGGACAGGCACGCCCACACAGAGACCGAGTTTAGTTAAGTAGCCTAGTACGAGCCAGAACAGCACAAGACAGGAACCCAATCCCCTGTTTCTGTAGCATGAGGCAGCTTTTTTACCAAATTATCCGATTTTTTAAAAGTTGTATAAATATTTTAACTGTGTACATTGTTAAAGAGGATGTAGGCCAACCCTTTATGCATTTGAATGGCTGATGCTGTTCCTTGTCTTTGTCATGCCGGACACTCCTGTTGTGAAACACTGCCAATTGGAGTTGAGGAATAGATCATACAGCAGTGGATAGCTTGGATCCTCTTTTCAGTCATTACCATCAAAACGGTTGTCTTTTCCCAGATTGCATTTTGACATGTTGTCCAGTGACTGGGCTCATTGGAACGCGTCTCTTTCCACACGGCACTCGGCTGTGGAAGCAGTTGTGTGCTCTTGCCACCATACAGTTGATATTTTGAGGTGGCAGGGTCGCCTAGTGGTTAGAGTGTAGGGGCGGCAGGGTAGCCTAGTGGTTAGAGGCAGGGTAGCCTAGTGGTTAGAGGCAGGGTAGCCTAGTGGTTAGAGGCAGGGTAGCCTAGTGGTTAGAGGCAGGGTAGCCTAGTGGTTAGAGGCAGGGTAGCCTAGTGGTTAGAGGCAGGGTAGCCTAGTGGTTAGAGCATTGGGCCAGAAACTGAAAGGTTGCTGGATTGAATTCCCCGAGCTGACAAGGTACAAATCTGTCGTTCTGCCCCTGAACAAGGCAGTTAACCCACTGTTCCTAGGCCGTCATTGAAAATAAGAATTTGTTTTTAACCGACTTGCCTAGTTAAATCAAACATGTAATAAATATTGAGCTCTATTTAATCAATAAGGGATGTTAGATTTCTTGACAAGCAAGCAGCTCCAGGTCCTCCAGAATCTTCTTCGCATTTTAAAATGCATTTCCTGCAGTTCCACAGTTTGACATATTATGCCTCTCTTGATGGGGTATTTTGAAAACACAGTATAAGTGAAAGGCTCCCTAAGTGCGTATTTCTCTGCCCCATAGCTAAATGTGTTGATGCAAGGAAGCCAGCTAACTTCCTACATCACATTTTGCTAACTTCCTACTTCACATTTTGCTATGGGGCGTGCTATTCTACATACACATTTTGTCTTGACATATTTATCACTTTTTAAAGGGTAAGTTAACCTAAAATTCTACATTTCCCAAGTGATTCCATACATGAACTAGTTAGGTGGACTTTGCCTTCTCTCCCTGGGGTCTAGGACTGGAAAGAGGCCAAAATAAAAGGGTCATGTGACTCGTGGCGTTCCGTTGTGCACTAGCTCTGCTCCGTTAGTCAGGGCGATTGAGAAACCTGGGAATTGTGGACAAATTCTTTTGTTTTATTGAAAGCATATGGCCAAATGAGCTCTTTGAAAAAAAATTATATATATATATATATATATATATATATATATATATATATTTATTTATTTATAATTAAAAGTATTATAGGTTTTGAGACAGGAAGTGTGTTCTTTTCCTCCTAAAGTGATCGGTATTATTTTATGTGGCCGACTGCAATAACAGTGGAGATGGGTAACAGCTGTGCATGTGTGTTTTCAGTCCGTGGCTTTAAGAAGGAACAAAATGTCACTGTTTTCCTTCTTGGAAGAGACCGATACAGACGTGTGTAGTAGCCTAAGAACTTCATCAACGACGATGACTACAATTCAGAAATGCTGGGGGGGAACACGTAGAACTCTGACAGCTCTAGCTTCTGTATTCTCGTGTGGGGGAACACGTAGAACTCTGACAACTCTTGCTTCTGTATTCTCATGTGGGGGAACACGTAGAACTCTGACAACTCTTGCTTCTGTATTCTCATGTGGGGGAACACGTAGAACTCTGACAGCTCTAGCTTCTGTATTCTCATGTGGGGGAACACGTAGAACTCTGACAACTCTTGCTTCTGTATTCTCATGTGGGGGAACACGTAGAACTCTGACAACTCTAGCTTCTGTATTATCATGTGGGGGAACACGTAGAACTCTGACAGCTCTAGCTTCTGTATTCTCATGTGGGGGAACACGTAGAACTCTGACAACTCTTGCTTCTGTATTCTCATGTGGAGGAACACGTGGAACTCTGACAACTCTTGCTTCTGTATTCTCATGTGGGGGAACACGTAGAACTCTGACAACTCTTGCTTCTGTATTCTCATGTGGGGGAACACGTAGAACTCTGACAACTCTAGCTTCTGTATTATCATGTGGGGGAACACGTAGAACTCTGACAGCTCTAGCTTCTGTATTATCATGTGGGGGAACACGTAGAACTCTGACAGCTCTAGCTTCTGTATTATCATGTGGGGGAACACGTAGAACTCTGACAACTCTAGCTTCTGTATTATCATGTGGGGGAACACGTAGAACTCTGACAGCTCTAGCTTCTGTATTATCATGTGGGGGAACACGTAGAACTCTGACAGCTCTAGCTTCTGTATTCTCGTGGGCTGGATATGGCGTTGCTCCAAAATGGAGGGTGCTGCTGAGGTATGTCGTTTCTTCATTGCAGTTTGAGTGGATCTTATTGTGTTGTAACCGTTGCACCATATCATTGTAGACAGCCAGTTAGCAGATGTGTCCTGTCTTTATGACACGGGGTTGAAGGAGATAACAGATAGTAATTGTGTCATCTTACATTGCAGAATATACAGAATTAAAATAAAAGGTTTTGCATTTAAATTATTTAGGATCTTGTCTACTTATCAATCTATAATGTCTGTGTTGGCTAGCCGTCGTTTATTTGCATGGCAACATTTCATGCTTTTAACAACTCTATAGCCTTGCATGGAATGCATGGTCCCAGGAACTCCCTGGTGTAGGCCTATTACCGTGGAATGCATGGTCCCAGGAACCCCCTGGTGTAGGCCTATTAGGGTGGAATGCATGGTCCCAGGAACCCCCTGGTGTAGGCCTATTAGGTTGGAATGCATGGTCCCAGGGACCCCCTGGTGTAGGCCTATTAGGTTGGAATGCATGGTCCCAGGGACCCCCTGGTGTAGGCCTATTACCGTGGAATGCATGGTCCCAGGAACCCCCTGGTGTAGGCCTATTAGCGTGGAATGCATGGTCCCAGGAACCCCCTGGTGTAAGCCTATTAGCGTGGAATGCATGGTCCCAGGAACCCCCTGGTGTAGGCCTATTAGCGTGGAATGCATGGTCCCAGGCACCCCCTGGCGTAGGCCTATTAGCGTGGAATGCATGGTCCCAGGCACCCCCTGGCATAGGCCTATTAGCGTGGAATGCATGGTCCCAGGCACCCCCTGGCGTAGGCCTAATTAGGTTGCAAGTAGTCAGTCTGGTCTGTTGTGTATTCATAACCCCCGCCTCACCTGTCCATTATGGCTATGATTATCCTAACAACATAATTACTTTTAGCCCCATTGGCTTAACATTATTGCCCATAATACCTGGCTCCAGGAACCACCTGGGGCATATTACCCATAATACCTGGCTCCAGGAACCACCTGGGGCATATTACCCATAATACCTGGCTCCAGGAACCACAAAAACACTATGTGTGCATACAAGGAAAGGACATGTTTCATTAAGTGCTTAATGGAAACATGCAACAATATCAAGCCAATCACCTTCCAGTCAAAAGGCTGTAGCCTGGTATTGAACACTGTAATGAAACCCATTTTCAAACATTCACCAACATGTACATCTCAGGACGACATTCACCAACATGTACATCTCAGGACGACATTCACCAACATGTAAATCTCAGGACAACACCGTTCTGAACAGCTCACCCAATACGAGCGGTTCTATATGTGACGGAGATGAACATTTCCATTAGAAACCTAGAGGGGGAATCTATTTTCAACAACTAGGATGTGTTGCTAATATGACTAGGAGACAAGTACTGGGTAATGAATGACTAAGTCTTTTTATATAAAATAATTGCCTCCACGGTTCTATGGATGGATTTTTGGCTCGGCTCCTTAAGAAGCAAGGTACGACTTCATTATTTTAATTAAAGTAAAACAGCTTTCAAAAAATGTATACTGAAATAATCTTTGTCAGTATTTGGCGTTTTGAAAATGTGGGCAAGGAAGTGCCAGTGACTGGTACGTAAAGAAGTTGCCAGGCACTGGTATGTAAAGAAGTTGCCAGGGACTGGTACGTAAAGAAGTTGCCAGGGACTGGTACGTAAAGAAGTTGCCAGGGACTGGTACGTAAAGAAGTTGCCAGGGACTGGTACGTAAAGAAGTTGCCAGGGACTGGTACGTAAAGAAGTTGCCAGGGACTGGTACGTAAAGAAGTTGCCAGGGACTGGTACGTAAAGAAGTTGCCAGGGACTGGTACGTAAAGAAGTTGCCAGGGACTGGTACGTAAAGAAGTTGCCAGGGACTGGTACGTAAAGAAGTTGCCAGGGACTGGTACGTAAAGAAGTTGCCAGGGACTGGTACGTAAAGAAGTTGCCAGGGACTGGTACGTAAAGAAGTTGCCAGGGACTGGTACGTAAAGGAGTTGAAGGAATGGATCAACCTGATTTGACTTGATGCCTCCTATTATAAAATGGACCAGGCATTACATCACTTTGAAGACATGGTCTAGTGTCATATAAACTACCACCTTTCCTGTTGCGTCAGCTACTCTACCTGTATTTGGTGAAACCCAAACTTCAATCATTTAGTGTGTGCGTTTACCATATAAACATGTCTAACTGCACTCTGGATTCATTGTGTAGGTGAGAAACACTTACTAAAGGCTGTCTTCCCAAAACAGCCCAAGCAGTGGATGACAACACATCTATTAACTAAAACAGTGGATGACAACACATCTATTAACTAAAACAGCCCAAGCAGTGGATGACAACACATCTATTAACTAAAACAGCCCAAGCAGTGGATGACAACACATCTATTAACTAAAACAGTGGATGACAACACATCTATTAACTAAAGCAGTGGATGACAACACATCTATTAACTAAAACAGTGGATGACAACACATCTATTAACTAAAACAGTGGATGACAACACATCTATTAACTAAAGCAGTGGATGACAACACATCTATTAACTAAAACAGTGGATGACAACACATCTATTAACTAAAGCAGTGGATGACAACACATCTATTAACTAAAACAGTGGATGACAACACATCTATTAACTAAAACAGTGGATGACAACACATCTATTAACTAAAGCAGTGGATGACAACACATCTATTAACTAAAACAGTGGATGACAACACATCTATTAACTAAAACAGTGGATGACAACACATCTATTAACTAAAGCAGTGGATGACAACACATCTATTAACTAAAACAGTGGATGACAACACATCTATTAACTAAAACAGCCCAAGCAGTGGATGACAACACATCTATTAACTAAAACAGTGGATGACAACACATCTATTAACTAAAGCAGTGGATGACAACACATCTATTAACTAAAACAGTGGATGACAACACATCTATTAACTAAAACAGCCCAAGCAGTGGATGACAACACATCTATTAACTAAAACAGCCCAAGCAGTGGATGACAACAACACATCTATTAACTAAAACAGCCCAAGCAGTGGATGACAACAACACATCTATTAACTAAAACAGCCCAAGCAGTGGATGACAACAACACATCTATTAACTAAAACAGCCCAAGCAGTGGATGACAACAACACATCTATTAACTAAAACAGCCCAAGCAGTGGATGACAACACATCTATTAACTAAAACAGCCCAAGCAGTGGATGACAACACATCTATTAACTAAAACAGCCCAAGCAGTGGATGACAACAACACATCTATTAACTAAAACAGCCCAAGCAGTGGATGACAACAACACATCTATTAACTAAAACAGCCCAAGCAGTGGATGACAACAACACATCTATTAACTAAAACAGTGGATGACAACAATACATCTATTAACTAAAACAGTCCCGGTAGAACCTGGTTGACCAGGTGCTGGACTGGTGACAGGATCCACCAGTGGTTTACAGGGATCCTTCATCCCACCTGCCCAAACCTAATGTCCCACTTAAACACTGTTACAGAGGAGAGACCTGAGAACGAGGGCCTGGTTAGAAGACCACTCCAGGATGAACGTAGCCACACGGACTTTTGGGAAGCACATACAACAGTTACTGACGTTGTGTTGTATACTAAGTGTTTTATTTTTTAATATGCAACCAAGTGTCTTCACTTTTCTCTCTGGGTGGGTGGAGGTTGAATGTTATTTTTTTTCAACACAAAAATATATATATTATAAAAGTAACAATACTTTATTGGTCCTTTTGCATTGATATCCTTTATTTTTGCAGTCACAGTACCTAACCTGACACACACACATCACATACTTGGTCGCAGGACATACCTGGGACTTTCACTTCACAGTACCTAACCTGACACACACATCACAGGCTTGGTCGCAGGACATACCTGGGACTTTCACTTCACAGTACCTAACCTGACACACACATCACAGGCTTGGGTGCAGGACATACCTGGGACTTTCACAGTACCTAACCTGACACACACATCACAGGCTTGGGTGCAGGACATACCTGGAACTTTCACAAGTCCTGTGAGTCTTCTGCTTCCTGAAAACCAGTGTATATTTTGATATTTCCAGTTCAATGTGTAGGCCTAATATATTCTATTCTGATAAAATATGCCAACAAAATATTGTGGTTTGATGTGAAAACATATATCCACTGTGTTTGGGCTGGTATAAAAACAACAACCCACAACCATCCCGCTCATAGGGGTTAATGATCAGAGATCATTCAATAAATGTAAAGTTTAGCTACTTACTTGTCGGATAACTGTCCCATTTGGTCCAGCTGAAATGGATCACTGTCCCATTTGGTCCAGCTCAAATGGATCACTGTCCCATTTGGTCCAGCTCAAATGGAGTTGTCAGCAAGTTCTTTTTTTGGATCAGGACAAATGTTTCCATGACAACAGAGTTGCTGTGGGCAGCAAGATCCCGGTATTCCTCATCAATCAAGTTCCCGGCAGCATAAGCATTCTTAATGAGTTCGCAATGGAGCACAGTTGTCTCAACAGCACCACCCATCTGCTGTTTTCACTTCTACACTTCTAATCTGTAACGCAAGGCTACTTACTGTCTTCACTTCTGCCCAGAAAAAAACTTGCATCTGTGATTTGTGAATAAGGGTCATACATGCACTTTTTTTTTACGTAAAAGGCCACTCAAAAGTGTAGTTTTGTCACAACTAGAGATCTGTGGCATTTTGTTTTGAGGGAGCGTGCAATTGCCATGCTGACTGCAGGAACGTCCACTAGAGCTGTTACTAGAGAATTTAATGTTAATTTCTCTACCATAAGCCGCTTCCAAAGTGATTTTAGAGAATTTGGATGTACGTCCAACCGGCTTCACAACTGCAGACCGTGTGTATGGCGTCGTGTGGTTGAGCGGTTTGCTGATGTCAACATTGTGAACTGAGTGCCCCTCGGTGGGGTAATGGGCAGGCATAAAGCTACGGACGACGAACACAAGTGCCTTTTATCGGACGGGCAATTTGAATGCTCCGAGAGGCAGTGATGAGATTGAGGCCCATTGTCGTGCCATTTCACAGGGCCTAATGCATTGTATTTCAAGTGACTGATTTCCTTATTTGAGCTGTAACTCGGTAAAATATTTAATTGTAGCATATTGCGTTTTCTGTTTTTGTTCGGTGTAGTAAATGTAGCTTTTCAGAACCCTTGATAGAATACCTCATTTCTCTGGTGTCCGCTTGTTTTGACTTGCAGTGGAATTGAGACATCTGACCCCCACTCTCCTTTTCTCCAGGATGATCTACTACCTGGACCCCTCGGTGCTGACCGGCCTGTCCTGCACTGTCATGCTGCTGTGTCTGTCTGACTACCTGGTGCCTACCCTAGCACCCCGCATCTTCGGATCCAACAAGTGGTGAGAGCCTGGGGGTTTATCTGGTGTACAGGGTGGGTGGGTATATCTGGAGTACGGGGTGGGTATATCTGGGGTACGGGGTGGGTATATCTGGGTGGGTATATACAGGGTACAGGGTGGGTATATCTGGGGTACGGGGTGGGTATATCTGGGGTACGGGGTGGGTATATCTGGGGTACGGGGTGGGTATATCTGGGGTACGGGGTGGGTATATCTGGGTGGGTATATACAGGGTACAGGGTGGGTATATACAGGGTACAGGGTGGGTATATACAGCCCATGTTCTGACCTGAGCCTGAAATGGGTAGTTGTGGCTCAGCAGAAATGAAGGGCATTTCCCCAACTGCCTTATCAGATATCATATGGCCCCATTGATAGACTCATCTCATTCTGCTGAGCCGGTTCTGATCAAGTGTTCCTGTTCAGATGGATGGAGAGATGTAGGGATAGCTGTTGACTGAATAAAACCACTGGTCTTGGATATAATGGTAATAATATCACTCTCCTCCTCCTTCCTCTCTTTTCCTTCCTCTCCTCCTCTCTCTTTCTCCTCCTCTCTTTCTCCCTCTCTCCAGGTCTTCAGAGCAGCAGCAGCGTTTCCATGAGATCTGTGGTAACCTGGTGAAGACTCAGCGTCGCATCCTGGGCTGGTGGAAAAGACTCTTCTCGCTCAAGGAGGAGAAACCCAAGATGGTACACACACACTGAGACCCACTTTAGCTCTGTCGTCTGTTTTGGAAAAGGGGTCTGTCTGTTTTGGAAAAGGGGTCTGTCTGTTTTGGTAAAGGGGTCTGTCGGTTTTGGTAAAGGGGTCTGTCGGTTTTGGAAAAGGGGTCTGTCGGTTTTGGAAAAGGGGTCTGTCGGTTTTGGAAAAGGGGTCTGTCGTCTTGTTTTGGAAAAGGGGTAGTGATGTCACTTCCGGTTGTCTTCCCACAGTACTTTGCGTCGGTGATCAGCAGTCTGGTGACGGTGGCCTGGATGGGACAGCAAGTCCACAACCTTTTCCTCACCTACCTGATCGGTACGTACCAGCACCTGTCTACCTGCCTGTACCTGTACCCTACCTACTTACCTACATGCACCCTATCTACCTTATCTACATGTACACTACTGACCTACTTGTACCCTGCCTCCCTACTTGTACCTTACCTACTTACCTGTACACTACCGACACCCTACCTACCTGTACCCTACCTACCTACCTACTTGTACCCTACCTACCTACTTGTACCCTACCGACCTACCTACAGTGCCCGTACCCTACCGACCTACCTACAGTGCCCGTACCCTACCGACCTACCTACAGTGCCCGTACCCTACCGACCTACCTACAGTGCCCGTACCCTACCGACCTACCTACAGTGCCCGTACCCTACCGACCCATCTGTATCCTACCAACGTACCTGTATTCACATCCTTTGACTGGATTAAAATGGACTAAATTGAGATTTTGTGTCTCTGATCAACACATTATACCCCATGATGTCAAAGTGGAATTAAGTTGATTTTTTTATTTTATTTTTTACTAATGAATAACTATTCAACCCCTTTGTTATTGCAAGCCTAAATAAGTTCAGGAGTAAAAATGTCCTTAACGAGTCACATAATAAGTTGCATGGACTCACTCTGTGTGCAATAATAGGGTTTAACATATTTTAGAATGACTACCTCATATATTACATAAAGTTATTTGTCAGGTCCCTCAGTCAAACACTGGTTCAACCACAAGGAGGTTTTGCAATGCCTCGCAAAGAAGGCACCTATTGGTAGATGGCTAAAAACAACAAGACAAAATAGCAGTAATTGAATGTCCCTTTTTGAGCATGGTCAAGTTATTAATTACACTTCGGATGGCGTATCAATACACCTAGCCACTACAAAGATACAGGCATCTTTCAGGCAACTCAGTTGCCGGAGAGGAAGGAAACCACTCAGGGATTTTTACCATGGTGATCTTTAAAACCGTTAGTTTAATGGCTGTGAAAGGAGAAAACTGACCTAAACAACAGAGTGAAAAATATTCCATAACATGCATCCTGTTCACAGCAATCCACTAAAGTGATAGTGCAAAAAAATGTGGCAAATCAATTCACTTTTTGTCCTGAATATGAAGTTTTAATGTTTGTTTCGGGCGAACTGAATGGAGCGAAGTACAGGCATAATCCTAGAGGAAAACCTGGTTCAGTCTGCGTTCCACCAGACACTGTGAGATGAATTCACCTTTCAGCAGGACAATAACCTAAAACACAAGGCCAAATATACACTGTATAAGAAGACGTTGAATGTTCCCGAGTGGCAGTTTCGACTTAAATCTACTTGACAATCTATGGCAATACTTGAATGGTTTGCCTAGTAATGATTAACAACCAAGTTGACAGAGCTTGAAGAATTTTTAAAATAATAATATGCAAATATTGTACAATCCAGGTGTGTAAAAGCTCTTAGAGACTCACCCAGAAGGACTCACAGCTCTTAGAGACTCACCCAGAAAGACTCACAGCTCTTAGACTCACCCAGAAGGACTCACAGCTCTTAGAGACTCACCCAGAAAGACTCACAGATGTAATCACTACCAAAGGTGCTTCTAACATCTATTGACTCAGGGTTGTGAATACTTATGCAAATTCGATGCATTTTATACATTTGTTATCATTTCTAAAAACATGTTTTCACTTTGTCATGATGGGATATTTTGTGTAGATGCAACACAACATGTGGAGTAAGTCCAGGGGTATGAATATTTTCTGAAGACATTGTACCAACCTGTAACTAACCAACCTGTACTAAACCCACCTGGGCTAATTTCTAACTCAGCCTACCTGTACTAAACCCACCTGTACTAAACCCACCTGGGCTGATGGCTAACTCAGCCTACCTGTACTAAACCCACCTGGGCTAATGGCTAACTCAACCAACCTGTACTAAACCCACCTGGGCTAATGGCTAACTCAGCCAACCTGTACTAAACCCACCTGGGCTGATGGCTAACTCAGCCAACCTGTACTAAACCCACCTGGGCTGATGGCTAACTCAGCCAACCTGTACTAAACCTACCTGGGCTAATGGCTAACTCAGCCAACCTGTACTAAACCCACCTGGGCTGATGGCTAACTCAGCCAACCTGTACTAAGCCCACCTGGGCTGATGGCTAACTCAGCCAACCTGTACTAAACCCACCTGGGCTGATGGCTAACTCAGCCAACCTGTACTAAGCCCACCTGGGCTGATGGCTAACTCAGCCAACCTGTACTAAGCCCACCTGGGCTGATGGCTAACTCAGCCAACCTGTACTAAACCCACCTGGGCTGATGGCTAACTCAGCCAACCTGTACTAAGCCCACCTGGGCTGATGGCTAACTCAGCCAACCTGTACTAAGCCCACCTGGGCTGATGGCTAACTCAGCCAACCTGTACTAAACCCACCTGGGCTGATGGCTAACTCAGCCAACCTGTACTAAACCTACCTGGGCTAATGGCTAACTCAGCCTACCTGTACTAAACCCACCTGGGCTGATGGCTAACTCAGCCAACCTGTACTAAACCTACCTGGGCTAATGGCTAACTCAGCCTACCTGTACTAAACCCACCTGGGCTGATGGCTAACTCAGCCAACCTGTACTAAACCTACCTGGGCTAATGGCTAACTCAGCCTACCTGTACTAAACCCACCTGGGCTGATGGCTAACTCAGCCAACCTGTACTAAACCTACCTGGGCTAATGGCTAACTCAGCCAACCTGTACTAAACCCACCTGGGCTGATGGCTAACTCAGCCAAAAGGTCCCACAACTGTAGCTTACTCATTGCTGCATTATTTCACACAGTCCTGGTGTTCTGAGTTCAAACAATCAGGAGTATTTAGGTCCAATCAGGTAGCCTAGTGGTTAGAGCGTTGAGCCAGTAACTGAAAGGTTGCTGGATCGAATCCCCGAGCTAAAAATGTCGTTCTGCCCTTGAACAAGGCAGTTAACCCGCTGTTCCCCGGTAGGCCGTCATTGTAAATAAGAATTTGTTCTTAACTGACTTGTCGAGTTTAAATAAATAAAATAAAATACAATCGGTTGTATTCTGGTGTGTGACATTGTAGCTGCTCTCTCTCCTGCTTTCTCCTGTTGCTATAGTAATGATTACAGTGACAGTTAAAACCACCCGACACCACTAGAGAAGTGACCACATAGGAAGGATGTACGAAGGTTGACAGTGACGGAAGTCCTTGGACATGTTCCAAATGGCACCCTATTCTCTATAGGGCTCTGGTCAAAAGTAGTGCACTACATAGGGAATAGGGTGCCATTTCAGACCGAGACCCAGCATTAGCTATATATTCCGAACATCACCGGAGACCTTGGCTGACTACGTAGCTGTAACAGACAAGCACAAGGCCTCATAGCCAGCTGACAGCTGTTCAGTAGTCAGTGCATTGTCATCCTGCAACTGTAAAATACCACTAAGAGAAAGGGTTATATATCATAGGATCAGTCCCTATTAGGGGAACCCCATAGGGTTCTGGTCAAAAGTAGTGCACTACATAGGGAATAGGGTGCCCTTTGGGAGGCAGACCTAGTCTCTTCACCCAGTTCACCAGACAAACTGTCCTACAGAATCCCGACTTGTTTATATATATATGGTGAGACATTGTTCCACTAAACGTGGAGTAGATTGTTTTAATCGACCCGTTAGGAACCGAGCTGCACAGTGGTGGAGGGACTGACCTGAGCTTGTCCAATAAGAGAGGCTCGTTTTGCTACAGAATGCACTAATGAAAACAGCCCTTTAAGCAGTATGCTGTTTAGTTAGTCCACAAATTTCTTGTTAACAAATTATAGTTTTGGCCAGTCGGTTAGGACATCAAATTTGTGCATGACACAAGTAATTTTTCCAACAATTGTTTACAGACAGATTATTTCACTTATCATTCACTGTGTCACAATTCCAGTGGGTCAGAAGTTTACATACACTAAGTTGACTGCCTTTAAACAGCTTGGAAAATTCCAGAAAATTATGTCATGGCTTTAGAAGCTTCTGATAGGCTAATTGACATCATTTGAGTCAATTGGAGGTGTACCTGTGGATGTATTTCAAGGCCTACCTTCAAACTCAGTGCCTCTTTGCTTGACATGGGAAAATCAAAAGAAATCAGCCAAGACCTCAAAAATAAATAGATGGCATCACGAGGGGAAATTATGTGGATATATTGAAGCAACATCTCAAGACATCAGTCAGGAAGTTAAAGCTTGGTTGCAAATGGGTCTTCAGAATGGACATTGACCTCAAGCATACTTCCAAAGTTGTGGCAAAACGGCTTAAGGACAACAAAGTCAAGGTATTGGAGTGGTCATCACAAAGCCCTGACCTCAATCCTATAGGAAATGTGTGGGCAGAACTGAAAAAGTGTGTGCGAGCAAGGAGGCCTACAAACCTGACTCAGTTACACCAGCTCTGTCAGGAGGAATGGGACAAAATTCACCCAACTTATTGTGGGAAGCTTGTGGAAGGCTACCCGAAACATTTGACACAAGTTAAACCATTTTAAAGGCAATGCTACCAAATACTAATTGAGTGAATGTAAACTTCTGTCCCACTGAGAATGTAATGAAAGAAATTAAAGCTGAAATAAATAATTCTCTCTACTAATTATTCTGACATTTCACATTCTTAAAATAAAGTGGCGATCCTAACTAAGACAATAAATGCTTACTAGGATTAAATGTCAGGAATTGTGAAACTGAGTTCAAGTGTTTTTGGCTACGGTGTATGTAAACGTCCGATTTCAACTGTAGTGACTCTTGTTTCCTTTGTTCCCAGTGAGTTTCCTGCTCCTGCTTCCTGGTCTGAACCAGCATGGCGTCATAAGCAAGTACGCTGGCATGGCCAAGAGAGAGATCAACAAACTGCTGAAACAGAAGGAGAAGAAGAACGAGTAGGAAGAAAGGAGGAGGAGGAGAAGAGGGGATCTGTGAGATGAGACGAACGAGAGAGAAGAAGAAAATGAGAAACCCGTAGATCAAACGTAAAAGAAAAGGAGCTTCAACGAAGTACTTCCTCAGTCTGCTCAGACCAACTCTACACACGCCCTCTCCCCCCTTGACCTCTGACCTGTCACCTAACCAACCAATCACCTGGCGGGATTTGTTTTTCAACAGGAAGTGTTTTTCCACCTATCCTCCCACGCATGCAGTCAGTCGCCACGTCGGTCAAGGCTTTAGCTCACGAGTAGACCACACTGAAACATTACAACACACACATATGAACCCCCCCCCCCCCCCCCCCCCCCCCACATGGAGGTGGCCCCCAGCTGTGTCTGTCTCTAGATCCTATAGGGAGGTGTTTAAGATACTAGTCACTTATTATTACTTTTGAAGTCCGAGGAAAGACTACTGAACAGAAACCTCTAGCAATATTATTATCCCCTCCCCCCACACATATAATACCATCACAATACAACATATAATCAAACTCCATCTCCCAGAGAGGATGGTTAGTTTAATGGACATACTGATGGTAGGTAGTGTCAGTAATTAAATCTCCCAGAGAGGATGGGTAGTTTAATGGACATACTGATGGTAGGTAGTGTCAGTAATTAAATCTCCCAGAGAGGATGGTTAGTTTAATGGACATACTGATGGTAGGTAGTGTCAGTAATTAAATCTCCCAGAGAGGATGGTTAGTTTAATGGACATACTGATGGTAGGTAGTGTCAGTAATTAAATCTCCCAGAGAGGATGGGTAGTTTAATGGACATACTGATGGTAGGTAGTGTCAGTAATTAAATCTCCCAGAGAGGATGGTTAGTTTAATGGACATACTGATGGTAGGTAGTGTCAGTAATTAAATCTCCCAGAGAGGATGGGTAGTTTAATGGACATACTGATGGTAGGTAGTGTCAGTAATTAAATCTCCCAGAGAGGATGGGTAGTTTAATGGACATACTGATGGTAGGTAGTGTCAGTATTGTTTCAGGAGGCTGGGACACTGCTGTTGTTGTTGTTGCTGCCATCGTTCTTTTACCTTTCAGATTCCTGCTTCTGTCTGTTTTTTAAGATTGCACTGAAACCGTAGCAGAAACTGGAGTTTAGAGTAGAGAAGCAGACCTAGGTGACATCTCCCACGTGGCACCCTATTCCCTATGTAGTGCCCTACCCCTATAGGCCCTGGTCAAGAGTAGTGCACTATCTAGGGAATAGGGTGTTATTTGGGACTCAAGCCTAGTCTGGTGACATTTGGAATATATAAATCTGTGTCTGAAATGGCACCCTATTCCCTATGTAGTGCACTACCCCTATAGGCCCTGGTCAACAGTAGTGCACTATCTAGGGAATAGGGTGCTATTTAAGACACCGCCCTGGTGTGAGCTGACACTGGTTCAGAGACACAGACCTAGGATCAGCGTAACCTGCCCCCTACCCTGACCTTACTGTCTAGTCCAGGGGATCTTTACCTTACTAGTCCCACTGCTGTTACGCTGCTAGCTGGACCTGCTAGACCTTTATCTGTCCCTCCTCTATCCCTGTCTAACGACAGTCTAAACCCAGCTCACGTTCCCTGTTAGTGGGTGAACAATCCAACGCTTGATGAAATCTACTAATAACGCTGTTGGCTGGACCTGCTAGAGTCCTTTCTGTCTCTCTCTCTCTCTCTGGTCGGGGGGCCGATGATTGTAAATACGCCAATCCTCTTCCTATCTTTTATCTCTCTGTCTTGTCTGTGTTTATATTATTTACCTACTATCTCGCTGTTCCTCTCCTCCATTTCATCTGTTTTGAGTTCTCTACAAAACAATGAATAAAGTCTGATTTAAATGAACATGGATGGCGGCTCGCTCATTGATCCTGCTTCGTAGTTTACCCCTCGGGTGTTGAATGTTGTTGACGTTAGGGAAGGAGAGGGAGGGGTGTTGAGACTGTACTGACTGTCCCCCCCCAGGGCCAACCCTCCATGTTAAATGTCCTGTCAGACAGACGTGGTTAGATAGTAGATGTACTGTTCTACTCAAGGCACTGGACATACTTTTCATTTGCATACACACACACACACACACACACACCCCTTCAGTCTCCTATGTACACATTCTCTCTCACACAGTTCCCATTAATTAGTTATTTTATTCAGTGAAAAGCCCCTCCAGTTTAGTGCTGTACCACTCAGCCCAGATCTGCCAGTTCAGTGCTGTACCCCTCAGCCCAGATCTGCCAGTTCAGTGCTGTACCACTCAGCCCAGATGAGCCAGTTCAGTGCTGTAACACTCAGCCCAGTTCAGTGCTGTACCACTCAGCCCAGATCTGCTAGTTCAGTGCTGTACCACTCAGCCCAGATGAGCCAGTTCAGTGCTGTAACACTCAGCCCAGAGTACCACTCAGCCCAGATGAGCCAGTTCAGTGCTGTACCACTCAGCCCAGATCTGCCAGTTCAGTGCTGTACCACTCAGCCCAGATGAGCCAGTTCAGTGCTGTACCACTCAGCCCAGTTCAGTGCTGTACCACTCAGCCCAGATCTGCTAGTTCAGTGCTGTAACACTCAGCCCAGACCTGCCAGTTCAGTGCTGTACCACTCAGCCCAGATCTGCCAGTTCAGTGCTGTAACACTCAGCCCAGATGAGCCAGTTCAGTGCTGTACCACTCAGCCCAGATCTGCCAGTTCAGTGCTGTACCACTCAGCCCAGATCTGCCAGTTCAGTGCTGTACCACTCAGCCCAGTTCAGTGCTGTACCACTCAGCCCAGACCTGCCAGTTCAGTGCTGTACCACTCAGCCCAGATGAGCCAGTTCAGTGCTGTACCACTCAGCCCAGATCTGCCAGTTCAGTGCTGTACCACTCAGCCCAGATCTGCCAGTTCAGTGCTGTACCACTCAGCCCAGTTCAGTGCTGTACCACTCAGCCCAGACCTGCCAGTTCAGTGCTGTACCACTCAGCCCAGATCTGCCAGTTCAGTGCTGTACCACTCAGCCCAGATCTGCCAGTTCAGTGCTGTACCACTCAGCCCAGACCTGCCAGTTCAGTGCTGTACCACTCAGCCCAGATCTGCCAGTTCAGTGCTGTACCACTCAGCCCAGACCTGCCAGTTCAGTGCTCTTCAGGGAGCAGGTTTATTAGTAAGTGTTTATTGCAGGGAGTTGTTCTGACTAGATGGAGTGTTAGTGGACTGGTTTTGGTTGTATTTCACTGTTGTTGGACTGAACTGCACTCAGTTGGGTCAGAGTTGGTTGGTTGTGTGTGTGTGTGTGTGTGTGTGTGTACGTACAGTTGAATTGTGTGTTTAGTAGAGTCGGAGGGAGCAGCAGTCCGTCTCCCAGCGTCGTGTTGCCCACAGGACTCTCTCTCCAGACTGTCTCCTAGGGTTACCTGGACCTGCTGGAGTCCTGGTCTCACCTGAAACACACACAACGCATGTACACACACAAACAGCTGTGGTTCGTACAGGAAACTGTGGGTTTACATGAGAAAATGTAAGAAAGAAGAAAACAGTGTGTATTACCTGTCAGTATATCATGTTGATGCCACAGTGTGGGTCTACCAGTGGGGTCGTGTGGTGAGGGAGAGGGGCTAGGACTCCTGTGCTCACTGCGATAGGTCGTCCAGTAGGGGGTGGGCTCCTTGGGATTGGTCACCTCTCTCATGGCCTCGCCCTCGCGATTACGAGACCAATTACTCTGACCCAGCCTATGAAGAACATTGAACTGGAGAGAGAAAGATATATGGGGGGGGGGAGAGAGGGGGTAGAAGGATAGAAGAGGGCCAGAGAGAGGGGGTAGAAGGATAGAAGAGGGGCCAGAGAGAGAGGGGGTAGAAGGATAGAAGAGGGGCCAGAGAGAGAGGGGGTAGAAGGATAGAAGAGGGGCCAGAGAGAGAGGGGTAGAAGGATAGAAGAGGGGCCAGAGAGTAGAAGGATAGAAGGGGGGGTAGAAGTATAGAGGAGAAGTGGCCAGAGAGAGAAAATAAAAATAGGGGTTTAGGGGGACAGTGAGGGAGAACAGGGGGCGAAATAGAAAGATACAGGGGATATGAGTAGAGGGAGATACAGGGGATATGAGTAGAGGGAGGTACAGGGGATATGAGTAGAGGGAGGTACAGGGGATATGAGTAGAGGGAGGTACAGGGGATATGAGTAGAGGGAGGTACAGGGGATATGAGTAGAGGGAGATACAGGGGATATGAGTAGAGGGAGATACAGGGGATATGAGTAGAGGGAGATACAGGGGATATGAGTAGAGGGAGATACAGGGGATATGAGTAGAGGGAGGTACAGGGGATATGAGTAGAGGGAGGTACAGGGGATATGAGTAGAGGGAGATACAGGGGATATGAGTAGAGGGAGATACAGGGGATATGAGTAGAGGGAGATACAGGGGATATGAGTAGAGGGAGATACAGGGGATATGAGTAGAGGGAGATACAGGGGATATGAGTAGAGGGAGATACAGGGGATATGAGTAGAGGGAGATACAGGGGATATGAGTAGAGGGAGATACAGGGGATATGAGTAGAGGAAGACGTCGTTGGGAGAATGGAGAGGTGTGGGAAAGAGGGAGATGAATAGAGCTGTTCCATTCTATTCAGTTGTTCAGGGGGTTCCTTCCTCTGAGGCTACAGCACCCTCTACTGGTGACATTGAGTACTGACGACAGCTGCCTCTGACAATTATAGTGAGGACATGAACAGACGTGTTGCACTGAGACAACACAGAATGAAATAAAGCTCAACTGACAGTCCTTCATCCATCCATTCAGAATGACACTTGGTCGTACCGGGATGATGTCTTTGGGGTTATGGATGTCTCTGCTGTGTGTCTGTGATTGGCTGATGGATGTGTGACTCAGGTCCAGCTGACTGGTGTGCTGGGAAGGGTAGGCGGGATCTCGGGGAAAGAAGACCAGAGGTTGGCCGTCGGCCTCCCGCCCACAGTAACTCTGGAGAGAACCAGGAAGAGGATCTCAGGACAGGTCATGCCAAAGACACACACGTGTGTGTGGTACAGGTACAGTTCTATAATACCATCTAGTGGTACAGTCCTGAGTGTGTGTTGTAGTGGTACAGTTCTATAATACCATCTAGTGGTACAGTCCTGAGTGTGTGTGGTAGTGGTACTGTTCTATAATACCATCTAGTGGTACAGTCCTGAGTGTGTGTGGTACAGGTACAGTTCTATAATACCATCTAGTGGTACAGTCCTGAGTGTGTGTGGTACAGGTACAGTTCTATAATACCATCTAGTGGTACAGTCCTGAGTGTGTGTGGTTGTGGTACAGTTCTATAATACCATCTAGTGGTACAGTCCTGACCTGAGTGTGTGTGGTTGTGGTACAGTCCTGACCTGAGTGTGTGTGGTCGTGTAGCTGGTCCCAGATCCCTGTGGGTCCCCTAGTGACAGGGTGCTCTGGTGCATCAGACGCCCATGCCTCGGGCCTGAAGACTGGGGTTTGCCTGGACCCCGCTGCCCAGTCAAGCTCTCTGGGATGTGGGTCATCCGGCTGCCCATGGGCACACTATCCACCTTGCTACCCTGGCCGAAGCCTACTGTCACCACAGCTGTGTCCCGGTTCTTAGACATACTGCTGGCCAGTCCCCTGGAAAACAACATATCATTTATCTATCAAGGTTCAGTCCCAAATCGTACCCTATTCCCTATATAGTGCACTACTATTGACCAGAGCCCAATGATAACCTATTCCCTGTATAGTGCACTACTATTGACCAGAGCCCAATGATAACCTATTCCCTGTATAGTGCACTACTATTGACCAGAGCCCAATGATAACCTATTCCCTGTATAGTGCACTACTATTGACCAGGGCCCAATGATATCCTATTCCCTGTATAGTGCACTACTTTTGACCAGGGTCCAATGATACCCTATATAGTGCACTACTATTGACCAGAGCCCAATGATAACCTATTCCCTGTGTATAGTGCACTACTATTGACCAGAGCCCAATGATACCCTATTCCCTGTATAGTGCACTACTTTTGACCAGGGTCCAATGATACCCTATATAGTGCACTACTATTGACCAGAGCCCAATGATAACCTATTCCCTGTATAGTGCACTACTATTGACCAGGGCCCAGTGATAACCTATTCCCTATATAGTGCACTACTTTTGACCAGGGCCCAGGCTACCTGGTTGTCTGTACAGTAACAGCCCGACATTTTCATGAAATAAATCGCAATGCAATAAAGAATAATGTGATTATTAATTGTATTTTCTATTTGAAGCCTAAACACAGTCCCCACCATTGTTGACAAACATAAAATCCTTCATTTTATTATAAGACACGCCGTTATAAGGACATTATTTATTAAACCAAATGTTATCATGTGAAGAATAATGGCATGACGTAATGGCATAGCTTCATACAATAACTAATAAAGACCTTCTTCTTCTCGGTAATGTTTTGTACTTACCCAAACTCCAGCCAAGAAGCACAATATCGGACGTTCTAAATCATTGTTGAACTTCTGTTGTTATGGATACAAGTAAACAATTCTAGCAACAACATAGATATAGAATTACAAGACAGGCGAGACCCATTTTTAGCATCACGGCATTTTCGTGCCTGAGTGTCTCTGGGTTGTTTTTGTTTGTATTATTATTATTATTATTTGTAGCTTGGAGTCAGTCATATTGAGACGCAGGTGACTCATTTAGAAACGTTGCATACCCACAAAATATCTCCCAAAACATCAGTGCGCCAGTTTTCACACACGAGTCATTTATGAAAACTGAACTTGACGTGCTCATCCTCCCGTGAACTTTAGACGGATCCTGCGTGTGCAGTTTCCAGTGGTTGAAGTAGATCTATTGCTTTGCAGAAAGGCAAAAATAGCCTATTAGTAGTAACCTTGCGTAAATTGAGAATATATGATTAAACTCGTATTCATAACAAAAAACAGGTAAATATAATAACAAGATGCAGTGATTTGCCCTCGCTACAGATGGCTATATCGGTCCGTTCATACAGGACTAGTAAAGGTCCAGTGTGCTACTTTTGTGAGGAAGATTTTTATATAGAATATATATATCTATATATATATATATGTTTATTGTTATTATTCCGATTTCTCAGGGTGCTTCAGCAACCCTACTTCCTGCGACTATGCGTCTCAATACTTAAGCCTCAAGTAGACTAAATGTAATTTATAAACATAATGCATACAGTGCATTCTGAAAGTACTCAGACCGCTTGACATTTTCCACATTTTGTTACGTTACAGCCCTATTCTAAAATGGGTTAAATAAAAAATAAAAACACATCAATATACACACAATACCCCATAATGACATCACAATACCCCGCAATGACGTCACAATACCCCATAATGACAACATGAAAACAGAAAAGAAATACCTTATTTACATAAGTATTCAGCCCCTTTGCTTTTTGACTCGAAATTGAGCTTTGATGAAAACCTGCTCCAGAGCGCTCAGGACCTCAGACTGGGGCGAAGGTTCACCTTCCAATAGGACGACGACCCTAAGCACACAGCCAAGTCAACGCAGGAGTGGCTTCGGGACAAGTCTCTGAATGTCCTTGAGTGGCCCAGTCAGAGCCCGGACTTGAACCCAATCAAACATCTCTGGAGAGACCTGAAAATAGCTGTGCAGCGATGCTCCCCATCCAACCTGACAGAGCTTGAGAGGATCTGCAGAGAAGAATGGGAGAAATACAGGTGTGCTAAGCTTGTAGTGTCATACCAAAGAAGACTAGACTGTAATCGCTACCAAAGGTGCTTCAACAAAGTACTGAGTAAAGGGTCTGAACACTTATGTATAAATGTGACATTTCTGTTGTTGATTTGTCCTTACGGGGTATTGTGTGTAGATTGGCTGTAGAACAAGGCTGTAACGTAACAAAATGTGTAAAAAGTCAAGGGGTCTGAATACTTTCCCAAGGCACTATATATCATAACCGCTGCATGATACATTTCTCACCTTTTCTGGATGAGTTCACGTTCCCAAAGTAGCTATGCAACAAATAACCACGCGCATCTCTCATTTCAGTGGGTCTACTAGATAGGCTATTATAATGTCTGGTTTCTGCTCTAGTCTATGCATCCAACAGGCAGCGCAGTTTATTACCTAGGGTACTGGGGGGTAACTAGCCCTCCCCTAAGATCAATGTCTAATTGCTGACACAAGAAAGCAATGTTTGGAAAATAAATGGTATGTGGATGAAGGTTATGCGTAGGTCAATAAACTATAAAGGGAAATCAATATCTACAGTTTACACTTTCTTTGTTATTTCACAAAACTTTGTTTTTAGAAAAGGGGCAACAGTTACCTCGGTAGAAGATGATCAATGAAATGTATTTATAAAGGCCTTCGTACATCAGCTGATGTCACAAAGTGCTGTACAGAAACCCAGCCTAAAACCCCAAACAGCAAGCAATGCAGGTGTAGAAGCACGGTGGCTAGGGAAAAACTCCCTAGAAAAGCAGAAACCTAGAGAAACCAGGCTATGAGGGGTGGCCAGTCCTCTTCTGGCTGTACTGGGTAGAGAGGAACCAGGCTATGTGGGGTGGCCAGTCTTCTTCTGCCTGTGCCGGATGGAGATTATAACAGAACATGGTCAAGATGTTGAAACGTTCCTAGATGACCAGCATGGTCAAATAATAATAATCACAGTGGCATAGGATTTCACACAAGTGTGTTAAAATCCATTTAATTTGTTTTATTTAGAAATTCTTTAGTAAGTAATACTTAAAAGCTAAGTCTAGTTGTCTTATTATTTAATAGGTCCTCATGAGAGCCAGTTTCATCATAGCGCTTGGTGGTTTTTACGTCTGCACTTGAAGAAACTTTTAAAGTTCTTGAAATGTTCCCATATTGACTCACCATGTCTCAAAGTAATGATGGGCTGTCATTTCTCTTTGCTTATTTGAGCTGTTCTTGCCATAATATGGACTTGGTCTTTTACCAAATAGGGCTATCTTCTGTATACCACCCATACCTTGTTACAACACAACAGACTGGCTCAAACACATTAAGAAGGAAAGAAATTCCAGAAATTAACTTTTAACAAAGCACAACTGTTCATTTAAATGCATTCCAGGTGATTACCTCATGAAGCTGGTTGAGATAATGTCAAGAGTGTGCAAAGCTGTCATCAAGGCAAAGGTTCGCTACTTTGAAGGATCTAAAATATATGATTTGTTTAACACTTTTTTGGTTACTACATGATACCATATGTGTTATTTCATAGTTCTGATGTCTTCACTATTTTTCTACAATGTAGAAAATTGTAAAAAAATAAATAAAGAAAAACCCTTGAATGAGTAGGTGTGTCCAAACTTTTGACCGGTACTGTATATATAATTATTTTATTTTTTGGTTAAAGTATCAGTTTTTACGCCACCCAGTAGGTGGCGGCAATGGACATTTTAGGATGTAGTCTGTAAACCTTAAAGAAGAAGAAACCCATAGACGACAGTCTCAAGATAAATGTTTCTTCAAAATGTCGAAACCACAGTTGTTGACTGTGTTTATAGCCAAGCGATTAATATCGGCAGCCGTGAACATATTTGGGATCGAGGAAAGGAGGATAGCTCAGTACCAGGAGCCACTAGCAGCAGTGACTGTTGAGATAATGGCGGCGGTGGAAACGACGATAGAACAAGAGCTCTCCAGTTCAAAGCAGGAGATTGAACGTCTACGGAGGCTTCTTCTGGAGTTGGGAGCAGGTTCGTAGATAGGTCTTGAAAGAGAGCGAGAGGGGGTGGTTTACACGGGTAACAAATAACCACCAAAGAGGGGCAGCTAGTTTAGCCCACAGCATGACTAGAATGAGCTGTTTTTAAGCAACGCTGGTGTATTTCAGGGGAGAACGAATGCCCCTCCCAGGGAAGCTACCGCACGGACTTCAAGTCCGCCCGCGGTACTGCCGGCATTGTTCGCTGAAAACAAGACAACCCATTATAGTGAATAGGAAAATACCGATCTTCGTGTAAATAAACACATTTCGAAATGTGAGAGTTCAATGGTTCTTTCAGCTCACTGGTTTTCTAGGCCTCAGTGCAGACTTGAGAGCTTTGTCGTTTCTCTGCCTGTGCCCTCCTTGATTTGAGGGTCTTTACACAGGTTCCTCGCTCTTATCCACATGCCAAATCCTCGTATAAATAAACACATTTCGAAAACGCATTACTCCAGATGTACACAAGTTAAGGACAATTTAGTAGGTAATGGCAGCCTGCAGTACCCCAGTTGAACCTCAGCTTGACAAATTCAATGAGAGGGCGCACCACTGAGCTAGCCTGCAACGTCACTCTCTGGAGTAGCTGAAAACGTCGCATCTTAATGCCGCGTTCAAAACAAATGGAAACTCGGAAAATACGAGTTCAAATCATGACGTCAGTGATCGGAAAGTCGGAGCTCTAGAAATAGATGACCATAAAAAAAAATCGAGTTCCCAGTTGTTTTGAACGCACTGAAGTCGGATATTTCCGAGTTCCCCGTTTCCCACATGAGAAGCCATCATAACCGGCTTCAAATGCGCTATTGAGTCTTCACATAGGAATGAACGGTGTCACGTGATCGATGGCTTTGTCTATTCAAATTGGCATTGGCGTATTTACGTTAGTGTTGCTTTTGAATTCCCTTGCAAAAAAACCTGAACAGTCCGCGGGAAGCCAGACGTTAATTAAATACAATTCCATTTCCTGTGGCGGTGGGCTTGGACTGTTGGACATTATAATGGCGAATCTGAAATGAAAATATCTAAAGGAATGTGTTATTCAGCAGACTTTCCGTTAGCTGTTAAGCTAGAATACCTGTTTAACGTCCCATCTGAAAGACAGCACCCTACACAGGGCAATGTCCCCAATCACTGCCTTGGGGCATCAGGATTTTTTTTTTTTTAGACTAGAGGAAACAGTGCCTCCTCCTGTTCCTCCAACACCACTTCCAGCTGGTCTCCCATCCAGGGACCGACCCTGCTTAGCTTGAGTGGTAAACCAGCAGTGGGATGCATGGTGGTGTGTTGCTGGCCAACCACATGTAAGAGTATTGTGATGTGGCCTAATGTAAGTAGATGCAGGGTGGTAGATGCTGGCCAACCACATATAAGAGTATTGTGATGTGGCCTAATGTAAGTAGATGCAGGGTGGTAGATGCTGGCCAACCACATATAAGAGTATTGTGATGTGGCCTAATGTAAGTAGATGCAGGGTGGTAGATGCTGGCCAACCACATATAAGAGTATTGTGATGTGGCCTAATGTAAGTAGATGCAGGGTGGTAGATGCTGGCCAACCACATATAAGAGTATTGTGATGTGGCCTAATGTAAGTAGATGCATGGTGGTGTGTTGCTGGCCAACCACATATAAGAGTATTGTGATGTAGCCTAATGTAAGTAGATGCAGGGTGGTGTGTTGCTGGCCAACCACATATAAGAGTAATGTGATGTAGCCTAATGTAAGTAGATATCTAGCTAAGCCCTCTGGGATGTGATGTAGCCTAATGCAAGTAGCTAAGCCCTCAAGGATGTAATGTAGCCTAATGTAAGTAGATATCTAGCTAAGCCCTCTGGGATGTGATGTTGCCTAATGTAAGTAGCTAAGGCCTCTGGGATGTGATGTAGCCTAATGTAAGTAGATATCTAGCTAAGCCCTCTGGGATGTGATGTTGCCTAATGTAAGTAGATATCTAGCTAAGGCCTCTGGGATGTGATGTAGCCTAATGTAAGTAGCTAAGCCCTCTGGGATGTGATGTAGACTAATGTAAGTAGATATCTAGCTAAGCCCTCTGGGATGTGATGTAGCCTAATGTAAGTAGCTAAGCCCTCTGGGATGTAATGTAGCTTAATGTAAGTAGATATCTAGCTAAGCCCTCTGGGATGTGATGTAGCCTAATGTAAGTAGCTAAGCCCTCTGGGATGTAATGTAGCCTAATGTAAGTAGCTATCTAGCTAAGCCCTCTGGGATGTGATGTAGCCTAATGTAAGTAGATATCTAGCTAAGCCCTCTGGGATGTGATGTAGCCTAATGTAAGTAGATATCTAGCTAAACCCTCTGGAATGTGATGTAGCCTAATGTAAGTAGATATCTAGCTAAGCCCTCTGGGATGTAATGTAGCCTAATGTAAGTAGCTAAACCCTCTGGAATGTGATGTAGCCTAATGTAAGTAGATATCTAGCTAAGCCCTCTGGGATGTGATGTAGCCTAATGTAAGTAGATATCTAGCTAAGGCCTCTGGGATGTGATGTAGCCTAATTTAAGTAGATATCTAGCTAAACCCTCTGGGATGTGATGTAGCCTAATGTAAGTAGCTAAGCCCTCTGGGATGTGATGTAGCCTAATGTAAGTAGCTAAGCCCTCTGGGATGTAATGTAGCCTAACGTAAGTAGATATCTAGCTAAACCCTCTGGGATGTGATGTAGCCTAATGTAAGTAGATATCTAGCTAAGTCCTCTGGGATGTGATGTAGCCTAACGTAAGTAGATATCTAGCTAAGCCCTCTGGGATGTGATGTAGCCTAATGTAAGTAGCTAAGCCCTCTGGGATGTGATGTAGCCTAATGTAAGTAGATATCTAGCTAAGCCCTCTGGGATGTGATGTAGCCTAATGCAAGTAGCTAAGCCCTCTGGGATGTGATGTAGCCTAATGTAAGTAGATATCTAGCTAAGCCCTCTGGGATGTGATGTAGCCTAACGTAAGTAGATGTCTAGCTAAGCCCTCTGGGATGTAATGTAGCCTAATGTAAGTAGATATCTAGCTAAGCCCTCTGGGATGTGATGTAGCCTAATGTAAGTAGATATCTAGCTAAGCCCTCTGGGATGTAATGTAGCCTAATGTAAGTAGATATCTAGCTAAGCCCTCTGGGATGTGATGTAGCCTAATGTAAGTAGATATCTAGCTAAGCCCTCTGGGATGTGATGTAGCCTAATGTAAGTAGCTAAGCCCTCTGGGATGTAATGTAGCCTAATGTAAGTAGCTAAGCCCTCTGGGATGTAATGTAGCCTAATGTAAGTAGCTAAGGCCTCTGGGATGTAATGTAGCCTAATGTAAGTAGCTAAGCCCTCTGGGATGTAATGTAGCCTAATGTAAGTAGCTAAGCCCTCTGGGATGTAATGTAGCCTAATGTAAGTAGCTAAGGCCTCTGGGATGTAATGTAGCCTAATGTAAGTAGCTAAGGCCTCTGGGATGTAATGTTGCCTAATGTAAGTAGCTAAGCCCTCTGGGATGTGATGTAGCCTAATGTAAGTAGCTAAGCCCTCTGGGATGTAATGTAGCCTAATGTAAGTAGCTAAGCCCTCTGGGATGTAATGTAGCCTAATGTAAGTAGCTAAGGCCTCTGGGATGTAATGTTGCCTAATGTAAGTAGATATCTAGCTAAGCCCTCTGGGATGTGATGTAGCCTAATGTAAGTAGATATCTAGCTAAGCCCTCTGGGATGTAATGTAGCCTAATGTAAGTAGATATCTAGCTAAGCCCTCTGGGATGTAATGTAGCCTAATGTAAGTAGATATCTAGCTAAGCCCTCTGGGATGTGATGTAGCCTAATGTAAGTAGATATCTAGCTAAGCCCTCTGGGATGTAATGTAGCCTAATGTAAGTAGCTAAGCTCTCTGGAATGTGATGTAGCCTAATGTAAGTAGATATCTAGCTAAGCCCTCTGGGATGTAATGTAGCCTAATGTAAGTAGATATCTAGCTAAGCCCTCTGGGATGTGATGTAGCCTAATGTAAGTAGATATCTAGCTAAGGCCTTTCATCCATTGGCATTTGTCATTGTGGCCAAAGCAAAGAGCAGCCAACCTCCCAGCTAGATTCACTACTAAATGCTGTATGATATCCCTCTAGCCTCAGCAGAGCGTAGACACACGAGTGTATTTGGATAAATATGAAATGTCTTTGTTTTTGTCTAACTGGCTAATTATTCCGTCTCCTTCTCTCCAGACCCCCAGCAGCTAACTGTCCCTGAAGAGGAGGTTCCCCCTGAGCAGCAGCACTGTGAGCAGGAGTGGAGCCCCAGTCTGGGGCAGCAGGACACAGAGCCCTCACAGATTAAAGAGGAACAGGAGGAACTCGGGACGAGTCAGGAGGAACTCGGGACGAGTCGGGAGGAAGAGCAGCTTCACAGACTTGAGTCTGATTCCACAGATGTTGTAGAGTTCATATTTACTGCTCCTCCCTGTGTGGAAAAGTACTCTGATCAGGACAGAGAGAGAGAGAGGGACTCTCTACCCACCAACACAACTGAACAGATCCAAACAGAACCTAATGGAGAGGACTACAGAGTATCAGAACCAACCAGTGACTCTCTGCTCCTCTCTGCAGTAAATCCAGACTGTTCGGCAGCTCACAGTGAAATCATTGTAAGTGTGGATGAGGATGAGAGCGAGGAGCCTGTGTCAAAGACCCTCAAATCAAGGAGGGCACAGGCAGAGACAGGACAAAGCTCTCAAGTCCGCACTGAGGCCAAGAAAACCAGTGAGCTGAAAGAACCGTTGAAGTCTCACACAAACAGGAAGCCGTTCAAATGTCCTGTGTGCGGTAAACGCTATAAGACACGAGGCGGTTTAAAAACGCATCAGAGAATTCACTCAACTGAAAGTAATCATCACTGCAAGAAATGTGGCCAATCGTTTAACTTGTTGCGACAATGGAAGAAACATATGAAGAATCACACAGAGGAGGAATCGCCTACGTGCCACGTGTGCAGTAAACCTTTTAAACTGCCAAACCATCTGAAAACTCATATGAGATGCCACAGCGTAGAGAAATCCAGTCAGTGTCCGACATGTGGAAAACACTTTAAATCAGCGAAAGAGCTAGAGATTCACCAGAGAATTCACACGGGAGAGAAACCGTTTCAGTGTCCGACATGTGAAAAACACTTTAAATCAGGGAAAGGCCTAAAGAAACATCAGAGAATTCACACTGAAGATCAACGATACCAGTGTCCGACATGTGAAAAACACTTTAAATCAGGGAAAGACCTAAAGAAACATCAGAGAATTCACACTGAAGATCAACGATACCAGTGTCCGACATGTGAAAAACACTTTAAATCAGGGAAAGACCTAAAGAAACATCAGAGAATTCACACTGAAGATCAACGATACCAGTGTCCAACATGTGGAAAACACTTTAAATCAAAGTACAACCTTAAACAACACAAGAAAATTCACACCGACGAGAAATCGTATCGCTGCAATGATTGTGTCAAGTGCTACAGGACAAAGACGGGCTTAGAAGAGCACGTGAGGACTCACACAGGGGAGAAACCTTTTAAGTGTTCCGTGTGTGAAAAGTGCTTTACTTCAACAACCATTCTAAAACGCCACGAGAGAACTCACAGTGGAGAGAAACCGCACGGCTGCACACAATGCAACAAACGCTTCCCTGTCAAGTCAGAACTGGTTAAACACATGAGAACGCACACAGGGGAGAAACCTTTTAGCTGTAGCGAATGTGACAGATGTTTCAGTCATAACATTAGCCTGAGACTGCACATGAGAACTCACACAGGGGTGAAACCGTACAGCTGCGAAGAATGTGGCAAATGTTTTTCTGTTAACAGTAACCTGAGAATGCACATGAAAATTCACACAGGAGAGAAATCGTTTTGTTGCCAGGAATGCGGTAAATGTTTCCGTCATAAAATTAGCCTGAGACTGCATATGATGACTCACAGTGGTGGAGAGAATCTTCACGGATGTACTCAATGCAACAAACGTTTCCCCATCAAATCTCTCCTGGTTAAACACATGATGACGCACACAGGGGAGAAATCTAATAGCTGCAAAGAATGTAGCAAATGTTTCAGTCATAACATTAGCCTGAGACTGCACATGAGAATGCACACAGGGGAGAAATCATATACCTGCAAAGCGTGTGGCAAATGTTTCCAAAACAAGACGGTTCTGACGAGGCATATGAGAACTCACAAAGGAGAGAATCCATATAAGTGTCCTCTTTGTGTCAGTTCCCTTATGCCGTCAAATGAACTAAAACATCTTTACTTGGGAGAGAAACCAGAGACCGACCAATCAGAGAATCCATCGTGCCTCTGCAGCGATTGTGGCAAACGCTTCCCAACGACGAAAACCCTGAGAGACCACATGAGGACCACACATGAAGAAAGAAGGCATCCGTGCTCTGTTTGTGGAGATTTCTTTATGTCGTTGGGTTCTCTTAAAGTTCACCAGAAAATACACACTGGAGAGAAACCCCACCAGTGTTCTGTTTGTGGGAAATATTTTGCATTGTAGTGATGGGAAGTTTGGCTCTTTTTACAGACTCTGATCTTTGACTCATTTAAATAAATAAATAAACTCCTCTTTCGACTAATTTCTTGCGAGTCAGTAATGCCCAGAGCACGCAGGACCCCCCCTACCGGTGAATGATGAAATGATTCTATAAGCCTCTCGTTCACAATAAGGGGCTTATTGGCGTCGTCATTTGTAAAAGTGGCTTTAAGCAATGTACATTTGTGGTTGCCATACATACAGAAGATATTATTTATTGATACCTTGTGGAAGGAGGTCTAGGTACGGCCTGACTAGATTGCCAAGGCATTCCGTCGAGTCGTTACAGAGGCTTGACGGCTGTGAGGGTTAATATGCACAATATAATTCACAAACTGCAGCACCCCCAAATCGATTTGTGTTCCAGTTTGTTGAGCAGAGGCGGTGGTATGTTTTGGTTCTACAAGCTGTGTATCATCATAACATTCAATTATTAATGAGTCTGGAGTGGCAGGAAGTCTAGTGGTTAGAGTGTAGAGGTGGCAGGGTAGTCTAGTGGTTAGAGTGTAGAGGTGGCAGGGTAGCCTAGTGGTTAGAGTGTAGGGGCGGCAGGTAGCCTAGTGGTTAGAGTGTAGAGGTGGCAGGGTAGCCTAGTGGTTAGAGTGTAGGGGCGGCAGGTAGCCTAGTGGTTAGAGTGTAGGGGCGGCAGGTAGCCTAGTGGTTAGAGTGTCGGGCCGCAGGTAGCCTAGTGGTTAGAGTGTAGAGGTGGCAGGTAGCCTAGTGGTTAGAGTGTTGGGGTGGCAGGTAGCCTAGTGGTTAGAGTGTAGGGGTGGCAGGTAGCCTAGTGGTTAGAGTGTAGGGGCGGCAGGTAGCCTAGTGGTTAGAGTGTAGGGGCGGCAGGTAGCCTAGTGGTTAGAGTGTAGGGGCGGCAGGTAGCCTAGTGGTTAGAGTGTAGGGGCGGCAGGTAGCCTAGTGGTTAGAGTGTAGGGGCGGCAGGTAGCCTAGTGGTTAGAGTGTAGAGGCGGCAGGTAGTCTAGTGGTTAGAGTGTAGGGGCGGCAGGTAGCCTAGTGGTTAGAGTGTAGGGGCGGCAGGTAGCCTAGTGGTTAGAGTGTAGGGGTGGCAGGTAGCCTAGTGGTTGGAGTGTAGGGGCGGCAGGTAGCCTAGTGGTTAGAGTGTAGAGGTGGCAGGTAGCCTAGTGGTTAGAGTGTAGGGGCGGCAGGTAGCCTAGTGGTTAGAGTGTAGGGGCGGCAGGTAGCCTAGTGGTTAAAGCGTTGGGCCAGTAACCGGAAGGTTGCAAGAGCGAATCCCCGAGCCGACAAGGTACAAATCTGTCGTTCTGCCCCTGAACAAGGCAGTTAACCCACTGTTCCTAGACCAGTTAACCCACTGTTCCCCGGTAGGCCGTTATTGAAAATAAGAATTTGTTCTTAACTGATTTACCGAGTTAAATAAATGTTAAATAAATAACTGTATTAACTGAACGCATGGTGCAAGAATTATCAGATCTAAACATGTCTTTTTGTTCACTGCGATCTCTGCAGGTGTACCTTTTTCCTGCCTGGGTATATGACAGACAGCTGTTGGTCAGAGCACTTCTCTGGAGCCGGAAGAGGAGGAGGGTTGCGTGTGTCAATCCTATAGTAGGACTCAATGCGGCCAGCAGGTCAAACGAACAACTAAAATGAACGAGTCACTCAGAAAAACGAGTCCGTAAAATGAGTCGTTCACAAATAAAATAAAAAATGTGCAACCTGACAACAGTAGTGATGTGGATTTTTATCTAAAACTCCACCAGGGAGTTCACTCTGGAGAGAAACGTTGTCAGGTTATCTAAAACTCCACCAGGGAGTTCACTCTGGAGAGAAACGTTGTCAGGTTATCTAAAACTCCACCAGGGAGTTCACTCTGGAGAGAAACGTTGTCAGGTTATCTAAAACTCCACCAGGGAGTTCACTCTGGAGAGAAACGTTGTCAGGTTATCTAAAACTCCACCAGGGAGTTCACTCTGGAGAGAAACGTAGTCATGTTATCTAAAACTCCTCCAGGGAGTTCACTCTGGAGAGAAACGTTGTCAGGTTATCTAAAACTCCACCAGGGAGTTCACTCTGGAGAGAAACGTTGTCAGGTTATCTAAAACTCCACCAGGGAGTTCACTCTGGAGAGAAACGTTGTCAGGTTATCTAAAACTCCACCAGGGAGTTCACTCTGGAGAGAAACGTTGTCAGGTTATCTAAAACTCCACCAGGGAGTTCACTCTGGAGAGAAACGTAGTCATGTTATCTAAAACTCCTCCAGGGAGTTCACTCTGGAGAGAAACGTAGTCAGGTTATCTAAAACTCCACCAGGGAGTTCACTCTGGAGAGAAACGTTGTCAGGTTATCTAAAACTCCACCAGGGAGTTCACTTTGGAAAGAAACCGTTCTGCTGCAGCTGCTTTAAAAATGGACAGAACTTGTAGAAAGTCAGTTGTTTTCATAGAGAGCAGTCAGTCGGTGTCTTGGCACCAGGAGTCCCTGTTCATCTATGATAGAAGACTGTATTATATCTCAACCCTGTTCATCTATGACAGAAGACAGTGGTATTATATACCAACCCTGTTCATCTATGACAGAAGACAGTGGTATTATATACCAACCCTGTTCATCTATGATAGAAGACAGTGGTATTATATACCAACCCTGTTCATCTATGATAGAAGACAGTGGTATTATATACCAACCCTGTTCATCTATGATAGAAGACAGTGGTATTATATATCAACCCTGTTCATCTATGACAGAAGACAGTGGTATTATATACCAACCCTGTTCATCTATGATAGAAGACAGTGGTATTATATATCAACCCTGTTCATCTATGACAGAAGACAGTGGTATTATATACCAACCCTGTTCATCTATGATAGAAGACAGTGGTATTATATACCAACCCTGTTCATCTATGACAGAAGACAGTGGTATTATATACCAACCCTGTTCATCTATGACAGAAGACAGTGGTATTATATACCAACCCTGTTCATCTATGACAGAAGACAGTGGTATTATATACCAACCCTGTTCATCTATGACAGAAGACAGTGGTATTATATACCAACCCTGTTCATCTATGACAGAAGACAGTGGTATTATATACCAACCCTGTTCATCTATGACAGAAGACAGTGGTATTATATACCAACCCCGTTCATCTATGATAGAAGACAGTGGTATTATATATCAACCCTGTTCATCTATGATAGAAGACAGTGGTATTATATATCAACCCTGTTCATCTATGACAGAAGACAGTGGTATTATATACCAACCAACAACAAGCAGACTGCACTTGACTTTTTAAAGGCACGTTGTCAACAAGCAGACTGCACTTGACTTTTTAAAGGCACATTGTCGACAAGCAGACTGCACTTGACTTTTAAAGGCACATTGTCGACAAGCAGACTGCACTTGACTTTTTAAAGGCACATTGTCAACAAGCAGACTGCACTTGACTTTTTAAAGGCACATTGTCAACAAGCAGACTGCACTTGACTTTTTAAAGGCACGTTGTCGACAAGCAGACTGCACTTGACTTTTTAAAGGCACATTGTCAACAAGCAGACTGCACTTGACTTTTAAAGGCACATTGTCAACAAGCAGACTGCCCTTGACTTTTTAAAGGCACGTTGTCGACAAGCAGACTGCACTTGACTTTTTAAAGGCACATTGTCAACAAGCAGACTGCACTTGACTTTTAAAGGCACATTGTCAACAAGCAGACTGCCCTTGACTTTTAAAGGCACATTGTCAACAAGCAGACTGCACTTGACTTTTAAAGGCACATTGTCAACAAGCAGACTGCACTTGACTTTTAAAGGCACGTTGTCAACAAGCAGACTGCACTTGACTTTTAAAGGCACATTGTCAACAAGCAGACTGCACTTGACTTTTAAAGGCAATTTTTTTGTGATTGTTTATGGAGATCGGATTCAAGTTAAATGTTGTGGATGTCGGCTAAAGGTGATTTACAATCTGCAGTTCAAACAACAACAAAGAGGAAACCCCCCCCCACTGTTTTGGTAAACAGCTGAGTGATGGGGCTGGAGGAATGGAACCACTCTGACATTAGACTTGTTCAAATTCACAAACGGAGCTTTCAATGCTAGGACCGTCCATGAGATCAGAATGATAGTTTTAACGTCGGCCAAGAGTCAAGCCGATCAGTAAAGGGTGTGTCCCCCCCGCTAGGAGTCTTGTAAAGGGTGTGCCTCCCCCCAATATGAGTCTAGTAAAGGGTGTGTCCCCCCACTAGGAGTCTAGTAAAGGGTGTGGTCCCACTAGGAGTCTAGTAAAGGGTGTGGTCCCACTAGGAGTCTAGTAAAGGGTGTGGTCCAACTATGAGTCTAGTAAAGGGTGTGGTCCAACTATGAGTCTAGTAAAGGGTGTGTCCCCCCACTAGGAGTCTAGTAAAGGGTGTGTGTCCCCACTAGGAGTCTAATAAAGGGTGTGGTCCCACTAGGAGTCTAGTAAAGGGTGTGTCCCCCCCACTAGGAGTCTAGTAAAGGGTGTGGTCCCCCCACTAGGAGTCTAGTAAAGGGTGTGTCCCCCCACTAGGATTCTAGTAAAGGGTGTGGTCCCACTATGAGTCTAGTAAAGGGTGTGTCCCCCCACTAGGAGTCTAGTAGAGGGTGTGTCCCCCCACTAGGAGTCTAGTAAAGGGTGTGGCCCCACTATGAGTCTAGTAAAGGGTGTGTCCCCCCACTAGGAGTCTAGAAAAGGGTGTGGCCCCACTATGAGTCTAGTAAAGCGTGTGGCCCCACTATGAGTCTAGTAAAGGGTGTGGTCCCACTAGGAGTCTAGTAAAGGGTGTGTCCCCCCCCACTAGGAGTCCAGTAAAGGGTGTGGTCCCAATAGGAGTCTAGTAAAGGGTGTGTCCCCCCACTAGGAGTCTAGTAAAGGGTGTGTCCCCCCACTAGGAGTCTAGTAAAGGGTGTGTCCCCCCCACTAGGAGTCTAGTAAAGGGTGTGTCCCCCCACTAGGAGTCTAGTAAAGGGTGTGTCCCCCCACTAGGAGTCTAGTAAAGGGTGTGTCCCCACTAGGAGTCTAGTAAAGGGTGTGGTCCCACTAGCAGTCTAGTAAAGGGTGTGTCCCCACTAGGAGTCTAGTAAAGGGTGTGTCCCCCCACTAGGAGTCTAGTAAAGGGTGTGTCCCCCCACTAGGAGTCTAGTAAAGGGTGTGTCCCCCCACTAGGAGTCTAGTAAAGGGTGTGGCCCCACTAGGAGTCTAGTAAAGGGTGTGGTCCCACTAGGAGTCTAGTAAAGGGTGTGCCTCCCCCACTAGGAGTCTAGTAAAGGGTGTGTCCCCCCACTAGGATTCTAGTAAAGGGTGTGGTCCCACTAGGAGTCTAGTAAAGGGTGTGGTCCCACTAGGAGTCTAGTAAAGGGTGTGTCCCCCCACTAGGAGTCTAGTAAAGGGTGTGGCCCCACTATGAGTCTAGTAAAGGGTGTGTGTCCCCACTAGGAGTCTAGTAAAGGGTCTGGTCCCACTAGGAGTCTAGTAAAGGGTGTGTCCCCCCACTAGGAGTCTAGTAAAGGGTGTGGCCCCACTATGAGTCTAGTAAAGGTGTGGTCCCCCCACTAGGAGTCTAGTAAAGGGTGTGGTCCCACCACTAGGAGTCTAGTAAAGGATGTTGCCCCCCCACTAGGAGTCTAGTAAAGGGTGTGTCCCCACTAGGAGTCTAGTAAAGGGTGTGGTCCCACTAGGAGTCTAGTAAAGGGTGTGGCCCCACTAGGAGTCTAGTAAAGGGTGTGGTCCCACTAGGAGTCTAGTAAAGGGTGTGTCCCCCACTAGGAGTCTAGTAGAGGGTGTGGCCCCACTAGGAGTTTAGTAAAGGGTGTGTCCCCACTAGGAGTCTAGTAAAGGGTGTGGTCCCAAAAGGAGTCTAGTAAAGGGTGTGGTCCCACTAGGAGTCTAGTAAAGGGTGTGGCCCCACTAGGAGTCTATTAAAGGGTGTGCCTCCCCCACTAGGAGTCTAGTAAAGGGTGTGTCCCCCCACTAGGATTCTAGTAAAGGGTGTGGTCCCACTAGGAGTCTAGTAAAGGGTGTGGTCCCACTAGGAGTCTAGTAAAGGGTGTGTCCCCCCACTAGGAGTCTAGTAAAGGGTGTGTGTGTGTGTCCCCCCCCCCCAATAGGAGTCTAGTAAAGGGTGTGGTCCCACTAGGAGTCTAGTAAAGGGTGTGGTCCCACTAGGAGTCTAGTAAAGGGTGTGGTCCCACTAGGAGTCTAGTAAAGGGTGTGGTCCCCCCACTAGGAGTCTAGTAAAGGGTGTGGTCCCCCCACTAGGAGTCTAGTAAAGGGTAAAGGTGTGGTCCCACTAGGAGTCTAGTAAAGGGTGTGGTCCCACTAGGAGTCTAGTAAAGGGTGTGGTCCCACTAGGAGTCTAGTAAAGGGTGTGGTCCCCCCACTAGGAGTCTAGTAGAGGGTGTGGTCCCACTAGGAGTCTAGTAAAGGGTGTGGCCCCACTAGGAGTCTAGTAAAGGGTGTGGTCCCACTAGGAGTCTAGTAAAGGGTGTGGTCCCACTAGGAGTCTAGTAAAGGGTGTGGTCCCACTAGGAGTCTAGTAAAGGGTGTGGTCCCAATAGGAGTCTAGTAGAGGGTGTGTCCCCCCACTAGGAGTCTAGTAAAGGGTGTGGCCCCACTATGAGTCTAGTAAAGGGTGTGTCCCCCCACTATGAGTCTAGTAAAGGGTGTGGCCCCACTATGAGTCTAGTAAATGGTGTGTCCCCCCACTAGGAGTCTAGTAAAGGGTGTGTGTCCCCACTAGGAGTCTAGTAAAGGGTCTGGTCCCACTAGGAGTCTAGTAAAGGGTGTGTCCCCCCACTAGGAGTCTAGTAAAGGGTGTGGCCCCACTATGAGTCTAGTAAAGGGTGTGGCCCCACTATGAGTCTAGTAAAGGGTGTGGTCCCACTAGGAGTCTAGTAAAGGGTGTGTCCCCCCCACTAGGAGTCTAGTAAAGGGTGTGGCCCCACTATGAGTCTAGTAAAGGGTGTGTCCCCCCACTAGGAGTCTAGTAAAGGGTGTGGTCCCACTAGGAGTCTAGTAAAGGGTGTGGTCCCAATAGGAGTCCAGTAAAGGGTGTGTCCCCCCACTAGGAGTCTAGTAAAGGGTGTGTCCCCCCACTAGGAGTCTAGTAAAGGGTGTGGTCCCCCCACTAGGAGTCTAGTAAAGGGTGTGGTCCCACCACTAGGAGTCTAGTAAAGGGTGTGGTCCCACCACTAGGAGTCTAGTATGTTGCCCCCCCACTAGGAGTCTAGTAAAGGGTGTGGCCCCACTAGGAGTCTAGTAAAGGGTGTGTCCCCACTAGGAGTCTAGTAAAGGGTGTGGTCCCAATAGGAGTCTAGTAAAGGGTGTGGTCCCACTAGGAGTCTAGTAAAGGGTGTGGTCCCACTAGGAGTCTAGTAAAGGGTGTGGTCCCACTAGGAGTCTAGTAAAGGGTGTGGTCCCACTAGGAGTCTAGTAAAGGGTGTGGTCCCACTAGGAGTCTAGTAAAGGGTGTGCCTCCCCCACTAGGAGTCTAGTAAAGGGTGTGTCCCCCCACTAGGAGTCTAGTAAAGGGTGTGGCCCCACTAGGAGTCTAGTAAAGGGTGTGGTCCCACTAGGAGTCTAGTAAAGGGTGTGCCTCCCCCACTAGGAGTCTAGTAAAGGGTGTGTCCCCCCACTAGGAGTCTAGTAAAGGGTGTGGTCCCACTAGGAGTCTAGTAAAGGGTGTGGTCCCACTAGGAGTCTAGTAAAGGGTGTGTCCCCCCACTAGGAGTCTAGTAAAGGGTGTGTGTGTGTGTGTCCCCCCCCCCCAATAGGAGTCTAGTAAAGGGTGTGGTCCCACTAGGAGTCTAGTAAAGGGTGTGGTCCCACTAGGAGTCTAGTAAAGGGTGTGGTCCCACTAGGAGTCTAGTAAAGGGTGTGGTCCCACTAGGAGTCTAGTAAAGGGTGTGGTCCCACTAGGAGTCTAGTAAAGGGTGTGCCCCCGCCCAATAGGAGTCTAGTAAAGGGTGTGGTCCCACTAGGAGTCTAGTAAAGGGTGTGTCCCCCCACTAGGAGTCTAGTAAAGGGTGTGGTCCCACTAGGAGTCTAGTAAAGGGTGTGCCTCCCCCACTAGGAGTCTAGTAAAGGGTGTGTCCCCCCACTAGGATTCTAGTAAAGGGTGTGGTCCCACTAGGAGTCTAGTAAAGGGTGTGGTCCCACTAGGAGTCTAGTAAAGGGTGTGTCCCCCCACTAGGAGTCTAGTAAAGGGTGTGTCCCCCCCCCCCCCCCCCCCAATAGGAGTCTAGTAAAGGGTGTGGTCCCACTAGGAGTCTAGTAAAGGGTGTGGTCCCACTAGGATTCTAGTAAAGGGTGTGGTCCCACTAGGAGTCTAGTAAAGGGTGTGTCCCCCCACTGGGATTCTAGTAAAGGGTGTGCCTCCCCCCCACTAGGAGTCTAGTAAAGGGTGTGCCCCCCCCCACTAGGAGTCTAGTAAAGGGTGTGGTCCCACTAGGAGTCTAGTAAAGGGTGTGTCCCCACTAGGAGTCTAGTAAAGGGTGTGGTCCCACTAGGAGTCTAGTAAAGGGTGTGGTCCCACTAGGAGTCTAGTAAAGGGTGTGGTCCCACTAGGAGTCTAGTAAAGGATGTGGTCCCACTAGGAGTCTAGTAAAGGGTGTGGTCCCACTAGGAGTCTAGTAAAGGGTGTGGTCCCACTAGGAGTCTAGTAAAGGGTGTGTCCCCCCCACTAGTAGTCTAGTAAAGGGTGTGTCCCCCCACTAGGAGTCTAGTAAAGGGTGTGTCCTCCACTATGAGTCTAGTAAAGGGTGTGGTCCCACTAGAAGTAGTGTACCATTAGCTTGCTCCTGAAAAGATGATAATGACAGACAGTGATGTGAGCCTTGTCTACCACAGACTACCACATCAGAGTTTACACTAGTCACTGTGTGTGTGTGTGTGTGTGTGTGTGTGTGTTTGTGTGTGTGTGTGCGTGCGTGCGTGCGCTCAGACGTCTTGTTCCCCTAGTGAATGAGTTAGTGAGGCAGCGTCCGTCCCTCCTGTCGTCCGTCCCAATAACATCTCCTGAAGTGTGCACTTGTTCACTTCCCTGGTTTGAAAGGAGATGACTGGTATCAGAAACATAGTGGAAACTCCCACTAGCCCATTTGCCATTTAGATGTGTGGGAAGGAGTGTACACTTCAGGAGGGAAGGAGTATTTCTGCATGTGTTCTCTCTCCCTAAGACCAGTGACCGGTTGTGGCTCGCCCTCTTTGAAGTTAAAATCCTTTCATCTGTCCTGTGATCATAGTCTTAACTGACAGGTGTATAGGAGACACTGGTGAGAGCTCTTCAAAGGACCTACATGTCCGTCTACACAGTGGAGTCACCCATTCAGTGTGTGTGTGTGTGTGTGTCTGTGTGTGTGTGCCTGTGTGTGTGTGTGTGTGTGCCTTGGTGCTCGTGTGAACATGTCAACTTGATGTCAGAACAAACCTGTTATCTTGAAACATTGTCCGGTTGGGTGAACGAGATGTAGAGACTCAACACGACATAAGAAAAGGACTAACTGACTGACTGATTAAATAACTGACTGTCTGGCTGGCTGATTAAATAACTGACTGACTGACTGATTAAATAACTGACTGGCTGATTAAATGACTGACTGACTGATTAAATTACTGACTGACTGATTAAATAACTGACTGACTGATTAAATAACTGACTGGCTGATTAAATGACTGACTGACTGATTAAATTACTGACTGACTGATTAAATAACTGGCTATCTGACTGACTGATTAAATAACTGGCTGTTTGACTGACTGATTAAATAACTGACTGGCTGGCTGATTAAATAACTGACTGGCTGGCTGATTAAATAACTGACTGGCTGACTGATTACATAACTGACTAGCTGATTATATAACTGACTGGCTGACTGACTGATTAAATAACTGACTGTCTGACTGATTAAATAATTTACTGGCTGACTGATTAAATAACTGACTGTCTGACTGACTGATTAAATAACTGACTGTCTGACTGACTGATTAAATAACTGACTGACTGGTTGATTAAATAACTGACTGGCTGACTGGCTGATTAAATAACTGACTGGCTGACTGACTGATTAAATAACTGACTGTCTGACTGATTAAATAATTTACTGGCTGACTGATTAAATAACTGACTGTCTGACTGACTGATTAAATAACTGACTGTCTGACTGACTGATTAAATAACTGACTGACTGGTTGATTAAATAACTGACTGGCTGACTGGCTGATTAAATAACTGACTGGCTGACTGACTGATTAAATAACTGACTGTCTGACTGACTGATTAAATAACTGACTGGCTGACTGACTGATTAAATAACTGACTGGCTGATTAAATAACTGACTGACTGATTAAATAACTGTCTGGCTGACTGATTACATAACTGACTTACTGACTGATTAAATAACTGGCTCAATGATTGGCTGACTGACTGATTAAATAACTGGCTCACTGATTGGCTGACTGACTGACTGAAATCAAGATGACAAACGGTCTTATTTCCTTAATTTATTTCAAAATGTAGACACCAACCACAAGTGAATCCAGAAGGCATCAACAACATCAGAGGTGTTTGTTTGTCACAGACAGAAGGTTGAGAATGAACTCCGGCCGCGTTGTCCACAAGCTCACTGTAACTTTAACTTTTACAGGTCAAATACGCTTGAGCCACAACATTCGTAGCGTTTATCACAAATGCTTTCTCCGCAGACGGAATGCGTCTTTGATTGAATCCCAAACCCTGAGGGCTCTAGTCAGTCTGAAGCCGAAGCCTTACAGATCGCTCCATAGAAACGTGAAGATCATTTCCTGATTGAGCCAACATGTGCAGAATTTACCGGGAATGCAGTCTCAGCTAACGAACATAGCCTTTACATTTCAATCGCACTGTAAACGCTGAACTTCAGCGATATAGATTGAATTAGAGCCCTTAGACAGGAGAACAGCTAAGGCACAGCCCACCACCCCATCAGAGAAATAGGGAGGGTGTGGGTGGCAAAGAGAGGGGGAGGAAGAGAGAGGGGAGAGTGCAGAAAGGAAGAGCAAAGGAGAGTAGAGCGATGTAGAGACTGTAGAGCAAAAACATTACTGAGAGAAAGAAAGAGAGGCTAACCAACGTTGAGCTGATGTCATGTCACCACTATCGTAACGGCCAGACAACATAGTCACAACGTTATCATAACATCTTACAGGGCTCTTTAAAACAGTCACGTGACTTGTAGTACTGAGTCTGCGATCCCAAATGATTCCCTATACAGCATACTACTTTCAATCAGAGCCCTATACGTCCGGGTCAACAGTAGTGTACTATATAGGAAATAAGGCCCTATAGGCCCTGGTCAACAGTAGTGTACTATATAGGGAATAGGGCCCTATAGGCCCTGGTCAACAGTAATGTACTATATAGGGAATAGGCCCTGATCAACAGTAGTGTACTATATAGGGAATATGGAGCCATTGGAACTAATACAAAGCCCTTTTCTCCATCCATTTTGTTAGACACTTTTCCATAACTTAATGTTATAAACTGTACTTTAAAAAACATATAACGTCACAAAATACATATTTATTTAAATTTTTTGTATTTTTATTTTTTTAAATAATTCATACTAAAATAGCTATTGTACATCATAAAAAAACATCTGTGGAATATTTTATTAAATACGTTTAATTTAAAGGTAGACTCAGCAATATGACGTACATGCAGAAAGTAAACGGCACAGCGGCTCGAACTTGAGAGTGTTGAAGCGTGATGCTCAACTTGTCCGCTGTTTTGGTCCCCTGGCTACCGGGCTGCGAACAGCGTGAAGCAAACCTGTGCACATGCGCAGATACTGTGTGTGACTGGTGTGAGAGAGAGAGAAGTGTTGCATCTCGCTCATCTCAATATCTGCGGGTGCTGCTCGTGGCGTCACGTCATTTAGCTCAGTCTACCTTTTAAAAATGTCTGCGACTGAAACTGTAAATTAAAAGTTGAATTGTTCCCATGGACACAAGAGGTAACTAAGCAACAGTGTTTTTTTCTGAGGTCAGTGTGGGTTTGAACCTGGGTCGACTGTGCGCTGCAAAACTGTGTTAGCCTGTTGAGCTAAAGCCTAAGCAAGGTTGCTCATCACACAAGAGCGTATTTCATTGAAGGTTAGCCATGTCGGTTGGTCCCAGCAGTGAAAGGCCTTTTAGGGTGTGTTGAAACCAGACAGCCTGGCCTGCTTGTTGGCCCCGCCCTGCGGAGAGGGTGCCTCAGGACCAGACGTCTCACTGGCTCAATGTTCTTTGGGGTTTTGCCAATCGTAGCCATGTATACTACTGAGGTCAAAAGTGAGAAGGTCAAGGCTTTTTAAAGGTCATGTGACATCGCTGTACATGTGTTACATCCAGACCCAGTGATCCTGTCTATAATGTTGCATCCAGACCCAGTGATCCTGTCTATAATGTTACATCCAGACCCAGTGATCCTGTCTATAATGTTGCATCCAGACCCAGTGATCCTGTCTATAATGTTACTGACTGACTAACCGGCTACTGACTGTACAAGGTAGGACTCTGGTCAAGTAATGTACAATATAGGGAAAAGGGCCCATAGTTTTCAGATCAACAGTAGTGCACTATATATACAGAATAGGATTCCATTTGGGATGTAGCCTGTGGGTGGCAGTAGACCACAGTCATAGGGTTGCATCTCAATAGTCTACAGAGGCTTCCTCACCTCCTCTCCTCAAGCTCCTCTCCTCACTTCTTTTCCTTAACCCTCCCGTGGTCCTGGGGTCAGGGTGACCCAGGTCCTGTGTGTGGAGGGCTCCCCTTTCTGTGCTCTGTGCTTGCGGGTCAGAGCGACCCAGACCCTGTGTTTCCAGGGCTCCTGCTCTGCGCTGGGGAGTCAGAGCGACCGTGCCAGCCACTGGCGAGGCGTGTGCCATTGAGTGTAGTAGAGAGTCTGCGAGTGTGGCGAGGCTGTGCCTGGCTCCCCGCTCTGCGCTCTTGGGTCAGAGGGACCCAGCCAGCCACTACACAGGTCCGGACATGCCCCGCTGTGTGCTAGAGAGCAGCCAAGTGTTATAGTTGTGCTCTGCTCTCTGCGCTCGTGGGTCAGAGCGACCCAGGTCCTGTGTTTCCAGGGCTCGCGCTCTGTGCTCTGTAGAGTGTCTGCGAGTGTGGCGAGGTTGTGCCCGGCTCCCCCCGCTCTGCGCTCTGCGCTCGTGGGTCAGAGCAACCCAGCCAGCCGCTACACAGGTCCATACGTGCTTCGCTGTGTGCTAGAGAGCAGCCGAGTGGTGGGGTGGGTCAACTGCACACGGCTACACACAAGCGCGCAAGCGAGCCTCATGCATTTTCGGGTCTCGGTCTCCCGCATAAGCCGGCCGGCCGGACCTACGTAGAGAGGATACTAATATTGTCAGCGGCACCCACCCACACACACAAAGTGACCGGCTCCCCACCCGTGCCAAGTGCGCTCTTCCCCACCGTTCAGCGGACCCGATCAGTGGAGCCGAGCGGCCATGGCTGTGCGTTTTACGGCCGCGCAGGTTCTAGAACAGATCTTGTCCAGCGTGGACCAAGAAGACTCAGATTGCCAGGAGGAGGAGGAAGAGGTTTCGGAAGACGAAGACGGGGAGGAATACAACCCCGAGCGCCGCGAGGTCGACGATGCTTCTTCTCCCTCTTCTGAGGAAGAGCCCGAGGAAGCGCCCGAGGAAGCACCCGAGGACCGACGCGAGGAAGAGATCTCCTCGGCCCCGGACCAACGGGAGACGCCGTTGCTGTCGAAAAATGGCAAAATCAAGTGGTCCCCCGTGGCCTACGGCCACCACCGCGGGGCCCTCGCAATCTGCCACGCCGGGCCGGACCAGACTCCGGGCCCCACGGCCTATGCCGCGACATCGAGTCCGCCTTCCACCTTTTTGTCACACCGGCGATAGAAAGGATAATTGTGGAAATGACGAACCTGCACGGGGCCAGAAAATACGGCGACGGCTGGCGACCCATGGACGCCACGGACCTGCGCGCCTACGTAGGGCTGCTGATCCTAGCGGGCGTCTACAGGTCCCGAGGCGAGGCCGCGGCAAGCCTGTGGGACGCCGAGAGCGGCAGGACCGTGTTCCGAGCCACCATGCCGCTCAAGGTCTTTCACAGGTACTCGAGGCTGCTGCGATTCAACGACCGCCAGTCGAGACCCACTCGCCACGGACAAACTCGCAGCCATACGGGAGGTCTGGGACCTGTGGGAGGCGCGGCTGCCGGCCCTCTACAACCCGGGGCCCGACGTGACGGTGGACGAGCAACTTTCCAAAAGGCCGCTGTCCTTTCCGTCAGTACATCCCCAGCAAGCCGGCGAAATAAGGCATCAAGTCGTGGGTGGCCTGCGATGCCAAGTCCAGCTACGCTTGGAAGATGCAAGTGTACACCAGCAAGGCGGCCAGCGGAGGCCCCGAGAAGAACCAGGGGATGCGCGTTGTCCTCGATCTGACAACGGGGCTGAGCGGTCGCAACGTCACCTGCGACAACTTCTTCACCTCCTACGACCTGGGCCAGCGGCTCCTCGAGAGGAACCTCACCATGGTGGGCACGGTGAGAAAGAACAAGGCCGAGCTCCCGCCCGCGCTGCTCGAGTCCAGGGGCAGACAGGTCCTGTCCTCCAGGTTTCACGCCCACCGCCACTCTGGTGTCCTACCTGGCAAAGAGAAACAAGAACGTGCTACTTTTGAGCACGCTGCACACAGAGGGCCACATTAGCGATCGCTGCGACAGGAAACCGGCCCTCATCCTAGACTACAACTGCAACAAGGGCGGCGTGGACAACCTAGACAAGGTGGTCAGCACCTACAGCTGCAGACGGATGACTGCCCGCTGGCCCCTGCTCGTCTTCCACAACATCCTTGACGTGTCCTCCTACAACGCCTTTGTCATATGGCGAGAGATCAAGCCTGACTGGATGCCTCGCAAGCGGAACAAGCGCAGGGTGTTCCTGGAGCAGCTGGGAAAGGCACTTGTGAAGCCGCTGATCCAAAGAAGGCAGCATCTCCCCCTCACTGAAGAGGCGTCAGCACTTGTCAAAGTCCTACAGAGTGCTACGGCGGCTCGTGATCAACAGCGCGAGGGGCCCGCCGCTGCCCCACTCGCTGCCCCCGCCACCGGGGCAAGTAAGAGGAAGAGGTGTCAGCTCTGCCCACCCAAGAAGGACTCCAAGACACACATGGTGTGCTGCAGGTAGTTTTGCGAACCGATGCTAACTAGCGTTACCCATAGACTTCCAGTCGTTGCGCTATCTGCTAGCATGCTAGCAGGTCTCATTGCCTACGTATCCCTGTTATTAAGCTCCTTTCCCGGAGGAAGCAAGAGGAGAGGGGAAGACAAGCCTCTTTAGAGTATTGAGATGGAGCCCCGAACAGAACAACATGTCTGATGCCATGACAACAGGGGGTTGAGGGTCTTTGGAAATCAAGACAGCAGGTTCTCTGCCCCCCCCTCAGCATGATCGCCTCCAAAACAGCACCCTATTCCCTACATAGTGCACTACTTTTGACCAGCGTCCATAGACAGTATGTAGGGAATAGGATGCCGAATGTAAACATCAGTCATTTGACAACAACAAAAAAACTGTTTAATTAATATAATATAAACTTGAATAAATAGTTAACTTAGAATTGTCCTCTGTCACATGTAAAGCACATGAAGAGTAGAGAGTTCTACAGGGTAAACAGGGAGATGAATACCATCCCTGGCTACTGTACATGCCAATTATCTCTCCTTCCTCCCCGTGTCTTCACTTCCTGTCACTGATTGAAAAGGAAATGACTGGTATCAGAAACATGGTGGAAATTCCCACTACGGCTCTCCCAATCCAATGCTTTTAGATTTGTGGAAAGTAGTGAACGAGTGTACACTTCAGGAGAAAGGAGATGTTATCGTGATGCACCCCCTTTGTCATCCAGCAGAGCTGAGATACAGACATGGCACAGAAGAAAACCCACACACGCTCGCTCGCACACACACACACATTCACACACACACACACTCAGTCCAAATTAGTTCAGTAGGGGCTCAGAGGAGAATAAATGAGAATATGGAGGTATTTTCACTCCTCTCTCCTGGTCTTCCTCTCCTTTTAGTCCTCTCCTTCCTTTCAGAGAACGGTGTCGTGTCCCTCCATCTCCTTTCAGAGAACAGTGTCGTGTTCCTCCGTCTCCTTTCAGAGAACGGTGTCGTGTTCCTCCATCTCCTTTCAGAGAACGGTGTCGTGTCCCTCCGTCTCCTTTCAGAGAACAGTGTCGTGTTCCTCCGTCTCCTTTCAGAGAACAGTGTCGTGTTCCTCCATCTCCTTTCAGAGAACGGTGTCGTGTTCCTCCATCTCCTTTCAGAGAACGGTGTCGTGTTCCTCCATCTCCTTTCAGAGAACGGTGTCGTGTTCCTCCATCCTCTTCTCCAGGCATGAGTATTTGTCCCAAATGGCACCCTACTCCCCTTAGGGCTTTGGTCTAAAGTAGTGCACTATATAGGGAAAAGGGTGCCACACAACAATCAATAAATAAATCAAATTCAACTAATCAGTCAGTTTAGCCTCCGAGACAGAAGGTGGCGCCACCTGATGCTGAAGAGGATGACTCTGCTCCTGATCTCATTTCTTCTTGGTTTCAGTCCACAGCCTTTTTTTTCCTACCTGGCTCCTGAGTTACGCCATGGTTGGTGTTGACGCCGTTCGTACAGTAATCCAATGCATTCAATCTCCTCCCTTTCCTGTGTCCCAAATGACACCATGTTCTCTATATAGTGCACTACTTCTGATCAGAGCCCTATGGTAGTGCACTATACACTGAGAGTACAAAACATTTAAGAACACCATTCTTGATACCCACAGGAAACTGTTGAGTGTGAAAAACCCAGCAGCGTTGCAGTTCTTGACACAAACCGGTGCGCCTGGTACCTACTACCATTCACCCTCTGAATGGCAACACATACACAATCCATGTCTCTATCGTCTCAAGGCTTAAAAATCCTTCTTTAACCTGGTCTCCTCCCCTTCATCTACACTGACTGAAGAGGATTTAACAGGTGACATCAATAAGGGATCATATCTTTCACCTGGATTCACCTGGTCAGTCTATGTCATGTATAACACCAGGTCAGTCTATGTCATGTATAACACCTGGTCAGTCTGTGTCATGTATAACACCTGGTCAGTCTATGTCATGTATAACACCTGGTCAGTCTGTGTCATGGATAACACCTGGTCAGTCTATGTCATGTATAACACCTGGTCAGTCTATGTCATGTATAACACCTGGTCAGTCTATGTCATGTATAACACCTGGTCAGTCTGTGTCATGTATAACACCTGGTCAGTCTGTGTCATGGATAACACCTGGTCAGTCTGTGTCATGGATAACACCTGGTCAGTCTGTGTCATGTATAACACCTGGTCAGTCTGTGTCATGGATAACACCTGGTCAGTCTGTGTCATGGATAACACCTGGTCAGTCTGTGTCATGTATAACACCTGGTCAGTCTGTGTCATGGATACAACAGGTGTTCCTAATGTTTTGTCCACTCAGTATACAGGAAATGGAGGAGCAGTTTAGAATGCACCAGACCACCTCACCACACACTAAAACGTTTCCCGTCAGCTCATCCTCCAAGCCATTGGTTGGCTGTAGCAGTAGCCGTGGCGACGGTGCTACCTAATCCGTCCGTTCCCTCTGGGGGGACCCAGATCAGACTTGGGGTCGGGACTGAGCGCGCTCCATCCCGTCTCCCGACACCGCTGCATAACGGGACAGGAGCTAGGACCCTGAGAACACACGTCCGCTGCGGACCACACCCCTGCCAGGAGATGGTCCACCCAGCTCTGGAGCTCCGCCCCTGTCAGTGATGCTTTAAACTCCGCCTCTTCCACCTGTCCCAGGTGCACTGGGAGGTTGAGGATGGGGTTGAGGCCGTGGAAACTCTGATCCATGTAGGAGTTACGGACCGGCCCGCTGTGGAGCTTCACTGTGTCTTCTAGAGAGAGAGGGAGGAGGGGTGGGGGGGGGGGGGGGGGAGGAAGGAAGGAGAGGAGGGGTGGGGGGGAGGAAGGAAGGAAGGAGAGGGAAGGAGGGGTGGGGGGAAGGAAGGAAGGAAGGAAGGAAGGAGAGGAGAGGAGAGGAGGGGAGGGGTGGGGGGGAGAAAGGAAGGAGAGGAGAGGAGAGGAGGGGTGGGGGGAAGGAAGGAAGGAAGGAAGGAGAGGAGGGGTGGGGGGGGAGGGGAGGGAGGGGCGAAAGGGAGATACCAATTATTTAAATTCCATATAGGTGTTACAGGATAGGCTGTGAATGTGTGTGTGTGTGTGGTTTGGTGTGTGTGTTTACCCTGGCGTATAGGTTGTGAATGTGTGTGGTTTGGTGTGTATTAGTGTGTTCCAGGTGATGTCGAGGTGTCCAGGTTCTAGTCCTCAGTCCAGTGTGTGTGTGTGTGTGTGTGTGTGTGTGTGTGTTTACCCTGGCGTATAGGCTGCTGGCCGTGGTGCTCCAGAGGTGAAACCACAAAGCTGGTGGAGGCCAGCAGGTTCCAGTGATGCAACACACGCAGCGTCCACACGCCGGGTCGTAACGGCACGGTTAACGGGGGCCGGTAGTGTGTGTACTCTGTCCCGCCGTCCACCAGGATGTCGTACGTGGCGGCTATGACGTTGGTGGGGTCCACCCAGACCACGGTTACCGTGACGTTCTGTCCCCGGCCCCAGCGTTGCATGGCAACCGGCTCCTCCGTGGGGCCCAGGAGGCTTCCGAAGTTCCTGAAGATTCTCTCTTTGGCGTCCCAGTCTGTACCCACCTGAGGGGAGGAGAGGGAGGACAGAGAAAGAGAGAGATATTGAGAGAGATCAAGAAACAGAGGGTTGATTTGAATGAAAACAGAGATACTGTAGAGAGAGAGAGAGAATCGTGTGAAGGATTTCCAGCAGGATAACCAGGTGGAGTCTAAGTCCCCTGAATGGCAGCCTGTAAACTACTTGATTTTTTTAACGACTTCCCTGTTAATTAACAAATGGTAATTAAATGAGTGTTCCAGCGACAGTGTGACAGGACACATCCAGTACCACATGTCATCCCCAGGGGGCAGCAGCAACCTGCAGCAACCTGACAATAAAGACACTTAACAAATAGTGACTCAGAGCCTGTTTCAGTGGGGACAGAACCACCATCTCTCTCTCTCTCTCTCAGGTACCAAAGCCTGTTTCAGCAGGGACAGAACCACCATCTCTCTCTCTCTCTCTCTCTCTCTCTCAGGTACCAAAGCCTGTTTCAGCAGGGACAGAACCACCATCTCTCTCTCTCTCTCTCTCTCTCTCTCTCTCTCTCTGGTACCAAAGCCTGTTTCAGCGGGACAGAACCACCATCTCTCTCTCTCTCAGGTACCAAAGCCTGTTTCAGCGGGGACAGAACCACCATCTCTCTCTCTCTCAGGTACCAAAGCCTGTTTCAGCAAGGGACAGATCCACCATCTCTCTCTCTCTCTCTCTCTCCCTCTCTCTTAGGTACCAAAGCCTGTTTCAGCGGGGACAGAACCACCATCTCTCTCTCTCTCCCAGGTACCAAAGCCTGTTTCAGCAAGGACAGAACCACCATCTCTCTCTCTCTCTCTCTCTCTCAGGTACCAAAGCCTGTTTCAGCAAGGACAGAACCACCATCTCTCTCTCTCTCTCTCTCCCAGGTACCAAAGCCTGTTTCAGCAGGGACAGAACCACCATCTCTCTCTCTCTCTCTCTCTCTCAGGTACCAAAGCCTGTTTCAGTGGGGACAGAACCACCATCTCTCTCTCTCTCTCTCTCTCTCTCTCAGGTACCAGAGCCTGTTTCAGCAGGGACAGAACCACCATCTCTCTCTCTCTCTCTCAGGTACCAAAGCCTGTATCAGCAGGGACAGAACCACCATCTCTCTCTCTCTCTCTCTCAGGTACCAAAGCCTGTTTCAGCAGGGACAGAACCACCATCTCTCTCTCTCTCTCTCAGGTACCAAAGCCTGTTTCAGCGGGGACAGAACCACCATCTCTCTCTCTCTCTCTCAGGTACCAAAGCCTGTTTCAGCGGGACAGAACCACCATCTCTCTCTCTCTCTCTCTCTCTCTCGTACCAAAGCCTGTTTCAGTGGGGACAGAACCACCATCTCTCTCTCTCTCTCTCTCTCTCAGGTACCAAAGCCTGTTTCAGTGGGGACAGAACCACCATCTCTCTCTCTCTCAGGTACCAAAGCCTGTTTCAGTGGGGACAGAACCACCATCTCTCTCTCTCTCTCTCAGGTACCAAAGCCTGTTTCAGCAGGGACAGAACCACCATCTCTCTCTCTCTCTCTCAGGTACCAAAGCCTGTTTCATTGGGGACAGAACCACCATCTCTCTCTCTCTCAGGTACCAAAGCCTGTTTCATTGGGGACAGAACCACCATCTCTCTCTCTCTCTCTCAGGTACCAAAGCCTGTTTCAGTGGGGACAGAACCACCATCTCTCTCTCTCTCCCAGGTACCAAAGCCTGTTTCATTGGGGACAGAACCACCATCTCTCTCTCTCTCTCTCAGGTACCAAAGCCTGTTTCAGTGGGGACAGAACCACCATCTCTCTCTCTCTCCCAGGTACCAAAGCCTGTTTCAGCAAGGACAGAACCACCATCTCTCTCTCTCTCTCAGGTACCAAAGCCTGTTTCAGCAAGGACAGAACCACCATCTCTCTCTCTCTCTCTCTCTCCCAGGTACCAAAGCCTGTTTCAGCAGGGACAGAACCACCATCTCTCTCTCTCTCTCTCTCAGGTACCAAAGCCTGTTTCAGTGGGGACAGAACCACCATCTCTCTGACTCTCTCTCAGGTACCAAAGCCTGTTTCAGCAGGGACAGAACCACCATCTCTCTCTCTCTCTCTCTCTCTCTCTCTCTCAGGTACCAAAGCCTGTATCAGCAGGGACAGAACCACCATCTCTCTGACTCTCTCTCAGGTACCAAAGCCTGTTTCAGCAGGGACAGAACCACCATCTCTCTCTCTCTCTCTCTCTCTCTCTCTCTCTCAGGTACCAAAGCCTGTTTCAGCAGGGACAGAACCACCATCTCTCTCTCTCTCTCTCTCTCTCTCTCTCTCTCTCTCTCTCTCTCTCTCAGGTACCAGAGCCTGTTTCAGCAGGGACAGAACCATCTCTCTCTCTCTCCCAGGTACCAGGGATAGGTTACATTTAAAGTGTGTGTGTGTGTACGTGCGGGCGTGCATGTCTCACCTCTGCAAACTGTAGTCTGTTGAGTGTGTTGGTTGCCGGGGCCAGGGTGAAGTGGTTGCTATGGGAGACCCAAGTCTCTAGGGTCTCTAGCTGGCTGGTTGCTAGGTTACTAGCATGTTGACGAACCAGGTAGCCTTGGAACACGTCTGACAGGAAGTACAAATGGACAGACACCGGGTGGCCCCTGGGGATATACCTGGGAAACCCCAAATATACACAAACAGTACAATTACACACCCAAATATCCACAGACATCCACCCAAATATCCACAGATCTCCACCCAAATGTACACAGATCTCCACCCAAATGTACAGCCATCCACGGAAATGTCACTTCACCCCCACCTACATGTACAAATTACCTCAACTAACCTGTGGGGTACACTGACTCAGTACCAGTACCCCCTGTATATAGCCTCCACACTGACTCTGTACTGGTACCCCCTGTATATAGCCTCCACACTGACTCAGTACCGGTACCCCCTGTATATAGCCTCCACACTGACTCAGTACTGGTACCCCCTGTATATAGCCTCCACACTGACTCAGTACCGGTACCCCCTGTATATAGCCTCCACACTGACTCAGTACTGGTACCCCCTGTATATAGCCTCCACACTGACTCAGTACCGGTGCCCCCTGTATATAGCCTCCACACTGACTCTGTACTGGTGCCCCCTGTATATAGCCTCCACACTGACTCAGTACCAGTACCCCCTGTATATAGCCTCCACACTGACTCTGTACTGGTACCCCCTGTATATAGCCTCCACACTGACTCAGCACTGGTACCCCCTGTATATAGCCTCCACACTGACTCAGTACCGGTACCCCCTGTATATAGCCTCCACACTGACTCAGTACTGGTACCCCCTGTATATAGCCTCCACACTGACTCAGTACCGGTACCCCCTGTATATAGCCTCCACACTGACTCAGTACCGGTACCCCCTGTATATAACCTCCACACTGACTCAGTACTGGTACCCCCTGTATATAGCCTCCACACTGACTCAGTACTGGTACGCCCTGTATATAGCCTCCACATTGACTCAGTACCGGTACCCCCTGTATATAACCTCCACACTGACTCGGTACCGGTACCCCCTGTATATAGCCTCCACACTGACTCAGTACTGGTACCCCCTGTATATAGCCTCCACATTGACTCAGTACCGGTACCCCCTGTATATAACCTCCACACTGACTCAGTACCGGTACCCCCTGTATATAACCTCCACACTGACTCAGTACCGGTACCCCCTGTATATAACCTCCACACTGACTCGGTACCGGAACCCCTGTATATAGCCTCCACACTGACTCAGTACCGGTAGACCCTGTATATAGCCTCCACATTGACTCAGTACCGGTACCCCCTGTATATATCCTCCACATTGACTCAGTACCGGTACCCCCTGTATGTAACCTCCACACTGACTCAGTACCGCTACCCCCTGTATATAGCCTCCACACTGACTCAGTACCGCTACCCCCTGTATATAACCTCCACACTGACTCAGTACCGGTACCCCCTGTATATAACCTCCACACTGACTCAGTACCGGTACCCCCTGTATATAACCTCCACACTGACTCAGTACCGGTACCCCCTGTATATAACCTCCACACTGACTCAGTACCGGTACCCCCTGTATATAACCTCCACACTGACTCAGTACCGATACCCCCTGTATATAGCCTCCACACTGACTCAGTACCGCTACCCCCTGTATATAACCTCCACACTGACTCAGTACCGGTACCCCCTGTATATAACCTCCACACTGACTCAGTACCGGTACCCCCTGTATATAACCTCCACACTGACTCAATACCGCTACCCCCTGTATATAGCCTCCACACTGACTCAGTACCGCTACCCCCTGTATATAACCTCCACACTGACTCAGTACCGGTACCCCCTGTATATAACCTCCACACTGACTCAGTACCGGTACCCCCTGTATATAACCTCCACACTGACTCAGTACCGGTACCCCCTGTATATAACCTCCACACTGACTCAGTACCGGTACCCCCTGTATATAACCTCCACACTGACTCAGTACCGGTACCCCCTGTATATAGCCTCCACACTGACTCAGTACCAGTACCCCCTGTATATAGCCTCCACACTGACTCAGTACCGGTACCCCCTGTATATAGCCTCCACACTGACTCAGTACCGCTACCCCCTGTATATAGCCTCCACACTGACTCAGTACCGGTACCCCCTGTATATAGCCTCCACATTGACTCTGTACCGGTACCCCCTGTATATAGCCTCCACACTGACTCTGTACCGGTACCCCCTGTATATAGCCTCCACACTGACTCAGTACTGGTACCCCCTGTATATAACCTCCACATTGACTCTGTACCGGTACCCCCTGTATATAGCCTCCACACTGACTCAGTACCGGTACCCCCTGTATATAACCTCCACACTGACTCTGTACCGGTACCCCCTGTATATAACCTCCACACTGACTCAGTACTGGTACCCCCTGTATATAACCTCCACACTGACTCAGTACCGGTACCCCCTGTATATAACCTCCACACTGACTCTGTACCGGTACCCCCTGTATATAACCTCCACACTGACTCAGTACCGGTACCCCCTGTATATAACCTCCACACTGACTCAGTACCGGTACCCCCTGTATATAACCTCCACACTGACTCTGTACCGGTACCCCCTGTATATAACCTCCACACTGACTCAGTACCGGTACCCCCTGTATATAACCTCCACACTGACTCTGTACCGGTACCCCCTGTATATAACCTCCACACTGACTCAGTACCGGTACCCCCTGTATATAGCCTCCACACTGACTCAGTACTGGTACCCCCTGTATATAACCTCCACACTGACTCAGTACCGGTACCCCTGTATATAACCTCCACACTGACTCTGTACCGGTACCCCCTGTATATAACCTCCACACTGACTCAGTACCGGTACCCCCTGTATATAGCCTCCACATTGACTCTGTACCGGTACCCCCTGTATATAGCCTCCACACTGACTCTGTACCGGTACCCCCTGTATATAACCTCCACACTGACTCAGTACCGGTACCCCCTGTATATAGCCTCCACACTGACTCAGTACTGGTACCCCCTGTATATAACCTCCACACTGACTCAGTACCGGTACCCCCTGTATATAACCTCCACACTGACTCTGTACCGGTACCCCCTGTATATAACCTCCACACTGACTCAGTACCGGTACCCCCTGTATATAGCCTCCACATTGACTCTGTACCGGTACCCCCTGTATATAGCCTCCACACTGACTCTGTACCGGTACCCCCTGTATATAACCTCCACACTGACTCAGTACCGGTACCCCCTGTATATAGCCTCCACATTGACTCTGTACCGGTACCCCCTGTATATAGCCTCCACACTGACTCTGTACCGGTACCCCCTGTATATAGCCTCCACATTGACTCTGTACCGGTACCCCCTGTATATAGCCTCCACACTGACTCAGTACTGGTACCCCCTGTATATAACCTCCACATTGACTCTGTACCGGTACCCCCTGTATATAGCCTCCACACTGACTCAGTACTGGTACCCCCTGTATATAACCTCCACATTGACTCTGTACCGGTTCCCCCTGTATATAGCCTCCACACTGACTCAGTACTGGTACCCCCTGTATATAACCTCCACACTGACTCTGTACCGGTTCCCCCTGTATATAGCCTCCACACTGACTCAGTACTGGTACCCCCTGTATATAACCTCCACACTGACTCAGTACTGGTACCCCCTGTATATAACCTCCACACTGACTCAGTACTGGTACCCCCTGTATATAACCTCCACACTGACTCAGTACTGGTACCCCCTGTATATAACCTCCACACTGACTCAGTACTGGTACCCCCTGTATATAACCTCCACATTGACTCAGTACCGGTACCCCCTGTATATAACCTCCACACTGACTCAGTACCGGTACCCCCTGTATATAACCTCCACACTGACTCTGTACCGGTGCCCTCTGTATGAAGCCTCGTTATTGTTATTCTCATTGTTTTACTTTTTATTATGACTTTTTATTTTAGTCCACTTGGTGCATATTTCCTTCTTCTTGATCTACACTGTTGGTTAAGGGCTTGTCAGTCAGCATTTCACGGTAAGGTCTACACTGTTGGTTAAGGGCTTGTCAGTAAAGCATTTCACTGTAAGGTCTACACTGTTGGTTAAGGGCTTGTCAGTAAAGCATTTCACTGTGAGGTCTACACTGTTGGTTAAGGGCTTGTCAGTAAAGCATTTCACTGTAAGGTCTACACTGTTGGTTAAGGGCTTGTCAGTAAAGCATTTCACTGTGAGGTCTACACTGTTGGTTAAGGGCTTGTAAGTAAGCATTTCACTGTAAGGTCTACACTGTTGGTTAAGGGCTTGTCAGTAAAGCATTTCACTGTAAGGTCTACACTGTTGGTTAAGGGCTTGTCAGTAAAGCATTTCACTGTGAGGTCTACACTGTTGGTTAAGGGCTTGTCAGTAAAGCATTTCACTGTGAGGTCTACATTGTTGGTTAAGGGCTTGTCAGTAAAGCATTTCACTGTGAGGTCTACACTGTTGGTTAAGGGCTTGTAAGTAAAGCATTTCACGGTAAGGTCTACACTGTTGGCTAAGGGCTTGTCAGTAATCATTTCACTGTAAGGTCTACACTGTTGGTTAAGGGCTTGTCAGTAAAGCATTTCACTGTGAGGTCTACATTGTTGGTTAAGGGCTTGTCAGTCAGCATTTCACTGTGAGGTCTACACTGTTGGTTAAGGGCTTGTCAGTAATCATTTCACTGTAAGGTCTACACTGTTGGTTAAGGGCTTGTCAGTAATCATTTCACTGTAAGGTCTACACTGTTGGTTAAGGGCTTGTCAGTAAAGCATTTCACTGTGAGGTCTACATTGTTGGTTAAGGGCTTGTCAGTAAAGCATTTTACTGTAAGGTCTACACTGTTGGTTAAGGGCTTGTCAGTCAGCATTTCACTGTGAGGTCTACACTGTTGGTTAAGGGCTTGTCAGTAAAGCATTTCACTGTGAGGTCTACACTGTTGGTTAAGGGCTTGTCAGTAAAGCATTTCACAGTAAAGTCTACACTTGTTGTATTCGGCGCGTGTGACAAATAAAGTTTGATTTGATTTGAAATGTCCACAGACACAGTCATACCCACTCGATGGTACTCAAAAACACATCAGAACAAACTGGGCTTCAGTCACAGGAGCTGGTGAGGAACAGAGAGATCACTCTACTCTCAACCCCCCCACACACACACACATCTTGGCCCCCCACTTCTGATACACACCCAACCAGCAACAAGTGTCTCCTTGTGCTTGTGTACACACTCCACCCATAACCTGCACACACACACACACACACACACCGTCCTCTCCCCCCCTAACTTACATGGCTGGAAAAAGCCAGTCTGAGAGACTGAGGCCTGTTTGTCTAAATGTAACAAGTTATTCTCCATATTTGATTTGGAACTCTTGCAACATACCCACACAAACACACGCACCTAGACAGACAGACAGGAAGACACAGATTGAAAGGCAGACAGACAGTCAGAAAGGAAGGCAGACAGACAGAAAGGAAGGCAGACAGACAGATAGAAAGGCAGACAGACAGTCAGAAAGGAAGGCAGACAGACAGAAAGGAAGGCAGACAGACAGATAGAAAGGCAGACAGACAGTCAGAAAGGAAGGCAGACAGACAGAAAGGAAGGCAGACAGACAGATAGAAAGGCAGACAGACTCTGCTAGTTAAAACCTAGCTCCTAGCCTGGTAATGATGAGATCTGGTCTCTGCTAGATTAAACCTAGCCTAGTAATGATGAGATCTGGTCTCCTCCGCTAGTTAAAACCTAGCTCCTAGCCTGGTAATGGTGAGATCTGGTCTCTGCTAGATAAAACCTAGCTCCTAGCCTGGTAATGATGAGATCTGGTCTCCTCCGCTAGATAAAACCTAGCTCCTAGCCTGGTAATGATGAGATCTGGTCTCCTCCGCTAGATAAAACCTAGCTCCTAGCCTGGTAATGATGAGATCTGGTCTCTGCTAGATAAAACCTAGCTCCTAGCCTGGTAATGGTGAGATCTGGTCTCTGCTAGATAAAACCTAGCTCCTAGCCTGGTAATGATGAGATCTGGTCTCTGCTAGATAAAACCTAGCTCCTAGCCTGGTAATGATGAGATCTGGTCTCCTCCGCTAGATAAAACCTAGCTCCTAGCCTGGTAATGATGAGATCTGGTCTCCTCCGCTAGATAAAACCTAGCTCCTAGCCTGTTAATGATGAGATCTGGTCTCTGCTAGATAAAACCTAGCTCCTAACCTGGTAATGGTGAGATCTGGTCTCTGCTAGATAAAACCTAGCTCCTAGCCTGGTAATGGTGAGATCTGGTCTCCTCCGCTAGATAAAACCTAGCTCCTAGCCTGGTAATGATGAGATCTGGTCTCTGCTAGATAAAACCTAGCTCCTAGCCTGGTAAAGGTGAGATCTGGTCTCCTCTGCTAGATAAAACCTAGCTCCTAGCCTGGTAAAGGTGAGATCTGGTCTCCTCTGCTAGATAAAACTAGCTCCTAGCCTGGTAATGATGAGATCTGGTCTCCTCCGCTAGATAAAACCTAGCTCCTAGCCTGGTAATGATGAGATCTGGTCTCTGCTAGTTAAAACCTAGCTCCTAGCCTGGTAATGATGAGATCTGGTCTCCTCCGCTAGACAAAACCTAGTTCCTAGCCTGGTAATGGTGAGATCTGGTCTCCTCCGCTAGATAAAACCTAGCTCCTAGCCTGGTAATGGTGAGATCTGGTCTCCTCCGCTAGATAAAACCTAGCTCCTAGCCTGGTAATGATGAGATCTGGTCTCTGCTAGATAAAACCTAGCTCCTAGCCTGGTAATGGTGAGATCTGGTCTCTGCTAGTTATTCACTGGCGTACACACACAGGCCCACACACACAGGCCCACACACACAGGCCCACACACACAGGCCCACACACACAGGCCCACACACACAGGCCCACACACACAGGCCCACACACACACACACACACACACACACACACACACACACACACACACACACACACACACACACACACACACACACACACACACACACACACACATCCACACCTTCCGTACTGACCTGCAGCTGTTGTTGTCAGGGTGGCCCTGCAGTGACGTGGCGGCCCGTGATAGGCCCATGCGTGTGAAGGCGTGGTAGTGAGTGAGCTGGCTGTCTGATAGGCTGGCAACGCTGTCCGTCTCATCGTACACATTCTCCCAGTACGACTGGAGCCCTGGGGTCTCCTGGAGGAGAGGAATCAGTTTTATAGTAGAACCCTGGGGTCTCCTGGAGGAGTAGAACCCTGGGGTCTCCTGGAGGAGCAGTGTTATAGTAGAACCCTGGGGTCTCCTGGAGGAGAGGAATCAGTGTTATAGTAGAACCCTGGGGTCTCCTGGAGGAGAGGAATCAGTGTTATAGTAGAACCCTGGGGTCTCCTGGAGGAGAGGAAGCAGTGTTATATTAGAACCCTGGGGTCTCCTGGAGGAGAGGAATCAGTGTTATAGTAGAACCCTGGGGTCTCCTGGAGGACCAGTGTTATAGTAGAACCCTGGGGTCTCCTGAGAGAGAGGAATCAGTGTTATAGTAGAACCCTGGGGACTCCTGGAGGAGAGGAATCAGTGTTATAGTAGAACCCTGGGGTCTCCTGGAGGAGAGGAATTAGTGTTATAGTAGAACCCTGGGGACTCCTGGAGGAGCAGTGTTATAGTAGAACCCGGGGGACTCCTGGAGGAGCAGTGTTATAGTAGAACCCGGGGCTCCTGGAGGAGAGGAATCAGTGTTATAGTAGAACCCTGGGGTCTCCTGGAGGAGAGGAATCAGTGTTATAGTAGAACCCTGGGGTCTCCTGGAGGAGAGGAATCAGTGTTATAGTAGAACCCTGGGGACTCCTGGAGGAGAGGAATCAGTGTTATAGTAGAACCCAGTACGACTGGAGGAGAGGAATCAGTGTTATAGTAGAACCCTGGGGTCTCCTGGAGGAGAGGAATCAGTGTTATAGTAGAACCCTAGGGTCTCCTGGAGGACCAGTGTTATAGTAGAACCCTGGGGTCTCCTGGAGGAGAGGGATCAGTGTTATAGTAGAACCCTGGGGTCTCCTGGAGGAGAGGAATCAGTGTTATAGTAGAACCCTAGGGTCTCCTGGAGGAGAGGGATCAGTGTTATAGTAGAACCCTGGGGTCTCCTGGAGGAGAGGAATCAGTGTTATAGTAGAACCCTGGGGTCTCCTGGAGGAGAGGAATTAGTGTTATAGTAGAACCCTGGGGACTCCTGGAGGAGCAGTGTTATAGTAGAACCCGGGGGACTCCTGGAGGAGCAGTGTTATAGTAGAACCCGGGGCTCCTGGAGGAGAGGAATCAGTGTTATAGTAGAACCCTGGGGTCTCCTGGAGGAGAGGAATCAGTGTTATAGTAGAACCCTGGGGTCTCCTGGAGGAGAGGAATCAGTGTTATAGTAGAACCCTGGGGTCTCCTGGAGGAGAGGGATCAGTGTTATAGTAGAACCCTGGGGTCTCCTGGAGGACCAGTGTTATAGTAGAACCCTGGGGTCTCCTGGAGGAGAGGGATCAGTGTTATAGTAGAACCCTGGGGTCTCCTGGAGGAGAGGGATCAGTGTTATAGTAGAACCCTGGGGTCTCCTGGAGGAGAGGGATCAGTGTTATAGTAGAACCCTGGGGTCTCCTGGAGGACCAGTGTTATAGTAGAACCCTGGGGACTCCTGGAGGAGAGGGATCAGTGTTATAGTAGAACCCTGGGGTCTCCTGGAGGAGAGGAATCAGTGTTATAGTAGAACCCTGGGGTCTCCTGGAGGTGAGGGATCAGTGTTATAGTAGAACCCTGGGGTCTCCTGGAGGTGAGGGATCAGTGTTATAGTAGAA
>NC_048577.1:71426246-71481246 GCF_013265735.2 Oncorhynchus mykiss
GTGTGTGTGTGTGTGTGTGTATGTTGTGTGTACTCTGTGTGTTCCACCCACCTGTGGATAAGGGCCAAACAGGAAGCTGTCCAGTTGGGTAACAATCTCCTGGTTCACGCTAGCCTCAAATTTACGGGCGAAAAACGTAGGCCTGGACGTTTGCTGTGGGGGAAGGAGGGAGAGAGAGGGAGAGAGAGAGAGAGAGAGGGAGGGAGAGGGAGAGAATGAAAGAGATAGAAGGGGACAGAGGGATGGTAGAGTGAAAGGGGAGAGAGGATGGAGGAGGAAGAGAGTATATGTTTATCTATGTGTATGTGGTACTGTCTGATGTAGGGGGTACAGATGGTCACGGGTTGATGATGTCACAATGTCATAACTAGGGCGTATCTGCCATAGATACATACAGTTGAAGTCGGAAGTTTACATACACCTTAGCCAAATATATTTAAACTCAGTTTTTCACAATTCCTGACATTTAATCCTAGTAAAAATTCCCTGCCTTAGGTCAGTTAGGATCACCACTTTATGTTAAGAATGTGAAATGTCAGAATAATAGTAGAGAGAATGATTTATTTCAGCTTTTATTTATTTAATCACATTCCCAGTGGGTCAGAAGTTTACATACACTCAATTAGTATTTGGTAGCATTGCCTTTAAATTGTTTAACTTGGGTCAAACATTTCGGGTAGCCTTCCACAAGCTTCCCATAATAAATTGGGTGAATTTTGGCCCATTCCTCCTGACAGAGCTGGTGCAACTGAGTCAGGTTTGTAGGCCTCCTTGCTCGCACACACTTTTTCAGTTCTGCCCACAAATTTTCTATAGGATTTAGGTCAGGGCTTTGTGATGGCCACTCCAATACCTTGACTTTGTTGTCCTTAAGCCATTTTGCAACAACTTTGGAAGTATGCTTGGGTATGCTGCCACCCTCGTGCTTCATGGTTGGGATGGTGTTCTTCGGCTTGCAATCCTCCCCCTTTTTCCTCCAAACATAACAATGGTCATTATGGCTAAACAGTTCTATTTTTGTTTCATCAGACCAGAGGACATTTCTCCAAAAAGTGTGATATTTGTCCCCATGTGCAGTTGCAAACCGTATAGTCTGACTTTTTTATGGCGGTTTTGGAGCAGTGGCTTCTTGCTGAGCGGCTTTTCAGGTTATGTCGATATAGGACTCATTTTACTGTGTATATATATACTTTTGTACCTGTTTCCTCCGGCATCATCACAAGGTTGTTTGCTGTCAAATCAAATCAAATCAATTTTATTTGGCACGTACACATGGTTAGCAGATGTTAATGCGAGTGTAGCGAAATGCTTATGCTTCTAGTTCCGACAATGCAGTAATAACCAACGAAGGTTATTTGCTGTTGTCCTGGAATTGATTTACTTTTCGCACCAAAGTACGTTCATCTCTAGGAGACAGAACGCGTCTCCTTCCTGAGTAGTATGACGGCTGCGTGTTGCCTGTTAATAAGTGGTGTTTATACTTGCGTACTATTGTTTGTACAGATGAACCTGGTACCTTCAGGCGTTTGGAAATTACTCCCAAGGATGAACCAGACTTGTGGAAGTCTGGAAAAAAAAAAATCGGAGGTTTTGGCTGATTTCTTTTGATTTTCCCATGATGTCAAGCAAAGAGGCACGGAGTTTGAAGGTAGGCCTTGAAATACATCCACAGGTACACCTCCAATTGACTCAAATTATGTCAATTAGCCTATCAGAAGCTTCTAAAGCCATGACATCATTTTCTGGAATTTTCCAAGCTGTTTAAAGGCACAGTCAACTTAGTGCATGTAAACTTCTGACGCACTGGAATTGTGATACAGTGAATTATAAGTGAAATATCAGAAGCTAAATGCCTTGCTCAAGGGTTACATCGACAGATTGATCACTTCGTCGGCTCAAGAATTTGAACCAGCAGTTACTGGCCCAACGACCTTAACCGCTAGGCTACCAGCTACCCACAATGCTTCCTTCCTCCATCAATACTTCCTCCATCAATACTTCCTTCAGTCAGGATGGAAGCTTCCTCCATCAATACTTCCTCCATCAATACTTCCTTCAGTCAGGATGGAAGCTTCCTCCATCAATACTTCCTCCATCAATACTTCCTTCAGTCAGGATGGAAGCTTCCTCCATCAATACTTCCTTCAGTCAGGATGGAAGCTCCCTCCATCAATACTTCCTCCATCAATGCTTCCTTCAGTCAGGATGGAAGCTTCCTCCATCAATACTTCCTCCATCAATACTTCCTTCAGTCAGGATGGAAGCTTCCTCCATCAATACTTCCTCCATCAATGCTTCCTTCAGTCAGGATGGAAGCTTCCTCCATCAATACTTCCTTCAGTCAGGATGGAAGCTTCCTCCATCAATACTTCCTCCATCAATACTTCCTTCAGTCAGGATGGGAGCTTCCTCCATCAATACTTCCTCCATCAATACTTCCTTCAGTCAGGATGGAAGCTTCCTCTATCTATACTTCCTTCAGTCAGGATGGGAGCTTCCTCCATCAATACTTCCTCCATCAATACTTCCTTCAGTCAAGATGGGAGCTTCCTCCATCAATGCTTCCTTCAGTCAGGATGGAAGCTTCCTCCATCAATACTTCCTTCAGTCAGGATGGAAGCTTCCTCCATCAATACTTCCTCCATCAATACTTCCTTCAGTCAGGATGGGAGCTTCCTCCATCAATACTTCCTCCATCAATACTTCCTTCAGTCAGGATGGAAGCTTCCTCTATCTATACTTCCTTCAGTCAGGATGGGAGCTTCCTCCATCAATACTTCCTCCATCAATACTTCCTTCAGTCAAGATGGGAGCTTCCTCCATCAATACTTCCTCCATCAATACTTCCTTCAGTCAGGATGGAAGCTTCCTCCATCAATACTTCCTTCAGTCAAGATGGGAGCTTCCTCCATCAATACTTCCTCCATCAATACTTCCTTCAGTCAGGATGGAAGCTTCCTCCATCAATACTTCCTTCAGTCAAGATGGGAGCTTCCTCCATCAATACTTCCTCCATCAATACTTCCTTCAGTCAGGATGGAAGCTTCCTCCATCAATACTTCCTCCATCAATACTTCCTCCATCAATACTTCCTTCAGTCAAGATGGGAGCTTCCTCCATCAATACTTCCTTCAGTCAGCATGGGAGCTTCCTCCATCAATACTTCCTTCAGTCAGCATGGAAGCTTCCTCCATCAATACTTCCTCCATCAATACTTCCTCCATCAATACTTCCTTCAGTCAAGATGGGAGCTTCCTCCATCAATACTTCCTTCAGTCAGCATGGGAGCTTCCTCCATCAATACTTCCTTCAGTCAGCATGGAAGCTTCCTCCATCAATACTTCCTTCAGTCATGATGGATTTAAGTTTTTAGCTGCCAAGTATGGCCTACATGTAATTATAATAAAAATAAACCACTAGTAAAAACCAGTTTACCTAAACCTGGCTAGCACTGTGAATCTCACTAATAACTCACTGTAGGGCTGATGTGGAGGATGCGGGTGGAAGGACCACAACAAACCTTCTTTCCATAATGTTCATTATACACAAACATACACGTCTGAGGACTGACTAGCTCCAGAACAAGCTGGGTTCTATTCCGGGGCCAAGCATCACATCAAATGAAACCAAAATGTAAATTACATAGAACATCATTGTGGTGCTGACTGGTGATTGGCCCACACTACTGCCAATCACGCTGCCAATCACTGTAGGCAGAACATAAAATCAACAGAATACAGGATCAACTACCACACTGGAGACAGATTCTCTCTCTCTCGCTCTATGTGCCCGTGAACCTGTGGCACAGTCTGGCGTGGGGGGGGTACTCAGCTGGGGGAGGTTCAGAGTTAAAGACGACCTCACTGTCCAGGAAACTCAATCGAATGAAAACCCTCAGAACCCCTGTGTGTGTGTGTGTGTGTGTGTGTGTGCTTCCCTTCGGTCAGGGCTACATAAGACCTCTCTCTACAGTCCAACAACCCCAACATTATTATAATAACAACTCTGCCAATCACACACCACCAGCTACAAGGCACTACAGAAACCACACGCTCACACACTGACCCAGAACTGCTGATTTAGAATCAGTTTCCTCTGGCCAAGTCATCAGCAATATCATCAGGAACTCAACCACCGCTGGCCCTGGAACAGTTGTTAGATGAATAAAGTAACCACAGGCTGTAAGTACAGACAGGAGCACTTAGTTGTGAACGTTAAGCTATTCTTGTCCATTTGCTGTGCCACAGTGAGACCTAGCCAGCTGTCTCATTGTTATTCTGGTTCATAGAAGTTAGCCAGCTAGAGCTAAGCTAGTCTGGTTCATAGAAGTTAGCCAGCTGTCTCATTGCTATTCTGGTTCATAGAAGTTAGCCAGCTGTCTCATTGCTATTCTGGTTCATAGAAGTTAGCCAGCTGTCTCATTGTTATTCTGGTTCATAGAAGTTAGCCAGCTGTCTCATTGCTATTCTGGTTCATAGAAGTTAGCCAGCTGTCTCATTGTTATTCTGGTTCATAGAAGTTAGCCAGCTGTCTCATTGCTATTCTGGTTCATAGAAGTTAGCCAGCTGTCTCATTGCTATTCTGGTTCATAGAAGTTAGCCAGCTGTCTCATTGCTATTCTGGTTCATAGAAGTTAGCCAGCTGTCTCATTGCTATTCTGGTTCATAGAAGTTAGCCAGCTGTCTCATTGCTATTCTGGTTCATAGAAGTTAGCCAGCTGTCTCATTGCTATTCTGGTTCATAGAAGTTAGCCAGCTGTCTCATTGCTATTCTGGTTCATAGAAGTTAGCCAGCTGTCTCATTGTTATTCTGGTTCATAGAAGTTAGCCAGCTGTCTCATTGCTATTCTGGTTCATAGAAGTTAGCCAGCTGTCTCATTGCTATTCTGGTTCATAGAAGTTAGCCAGCTGTCTCATTGCTATTCTGGTTCATAGAAGTTAGCCAGCTGTCTCATTGCTAGTCTGGTTCATAGAAGTTAGCCAGCTGTCTCATTGCTATTCTGGTTCATAGAAGTTAGCCAGCTGTCTCATTGCTATTCTGGTTCATAGAAGTTAGCCAGCTGTCTCATTGCTATTCTGGTTCATAGAAGTTAGCCAGCTGTCTCATTGATATTCTGGTTCATAGAAGTTAGCCAGCTGTCTCATTGATATTCTGGTTCATAGAAGTTAGCCAGCTGTCTCATTGCTATTCTGGTTCATAGAAGTTAGCCAGCTAGAGCTAAGCTAGTCTGGTTCATAGAAGTTAGCCAGCTGTCTCATTGTTATTCTGGTTCATAGAAGTTAGCCAGCTAGAGCTAAGCTAGTCTGGTTCATAGAAGTTAGCCAGCTGTCTCATTGTTATTCTGGTTCATAGAAGTTAGCCAGCTGTCTCATTGCTATTCTGGTTCATAGAAGTTAGCCAGCTAGAGCTAAGCTAGTCTGGTTCATAGAAGTTAGCCAGCTGTCTCATTGTTATTCTGGTTCATAGAAGTTAGCCAGCTGTCTCATTGTTATTCTGGTTCATAGAAGTTAGCCAGCTGTCTCATTGCTATTCTGGTTCATAGAAGTTAGCCAGCTGTCTCATTGCTATTCTGGTTCATAGAAGTTAGCCAGCTGTCTCATTGCTATTCTGGTTCATAGAAGTTAGCCAGCTGTCTCATTGCTATTCTGGTTCATAGAAGTTAGCCAGCTGTCTCATTGATATTCTGGTTCATAGAAGTTAGCCAGCTGTCTCATTGTTATTCTGGTTCATAGAAGTTAGCCAGCTGTCTCATTGCTATTCTGGTTCATAGAAGTTAGCCAGCTGTCTCATTGTTATTCTGGTTCATAGAAGTTAGCCAGCTGTCTCATTGTTATTCTGGTTCATAGAAGTTAGCCAGCTGTCTCATTGTTATTCTGGTTCATAGAAGTTAGCCAGCTGTCTCATTGTTATTCTGGTTCATAGAAGTTAGCCAGCTGTCTCATTGCTATTCTGGTTCATAGAAGTTAGCCAGCTGTCTCATTGTTATTCTGGTTCATAGAAGTTAGCCAGCTGTCTCATTGTTATTCTGGTTCATAGAAGTTAGCCAGCTGTCTCATTGCTATTCTGGTTCATAGAAGTTAGCCAGCTGTCTCATTGCTATTCTGGTTCATAGAAGTTAGCCAGCTGTCTCATTGCTATTCTGGTTCATAGAAGTTAGCCAGCTGTCTCATTGTTATTCTGGTTCATAGAAGTTAGCCAGCTGTCTCATTGTTATTCTGGTTCATAGAAGTTAGCCAGCTGTCTCATTGTTATTCTGGTTCATAGAAGTTAGCCAGCTGTCTCATTGCTAGTCTGGTTCATAGAAGTTAGCCAGCTGTCTCATTGTTATTCTGGTTCATAGAAGTTAGCCAGCTGTCTCATTGTTATTCTGGTTCATAGAAGTTAGCCAGCTGTCTCATTGCTATTCTGGTTCATAGAAGTTAGCCAGCTGTCTCATTGTTATTCTGGTTCATAGAAGTTAGCCAGCTGTCTCATTGTTATTCTGGTTCATAGAAGTTAGCCAGCTGTCTCATTGCTATTCTGGTTCATAGAAGTTAGCCAGCTAGAGCTAAGTTATTCTGGTTCATAGAAGTTAGCCAGCTGTCTCATTGCTATTCTGGTTCATAGAAGTTAGCCAGCTGTCTCATTGCTATTCTGGTTCATAGAAGTTAGCCAGCTAGAGCTAAGTTATTCTGGTTCATAGAAGTTAGCCAGCTGTCTCATTGCTATTCTGGTTCATAGAAGTTAGCCAGCTGTCTCATTGCTATTCTGGTTCATAGAAGTTAGCCAGCTGTCTCATTGATATTCTGGTTCATAGAAGTTAGCCAGCTGTCTCATTGCTATTCTGGTTCATAGAAGTTAGCCAGCTGTCTCATTGCTATTCTGGTTCATAGAAGTTAGCCAGCTGTCTCATTGCTAGTCTGGTTCATAGAAGTTAGCCAGCTGTCTCATTGCTATTCTGGATCATAGAAGTTAGCCAGCTGTCTCATTGCTATTCTGGTTCATAGAAGTTAGCCAGCTGTCTCATTGCTATTCTGGTTCATAGAAGTTAGCCAGCTGTCTCATTGCTATTCTGGTTCATAGAAGTTAGCCAGCTGTCTCATTGCTATTCTGGTTCATAGAAGTTAGCCAGCTGTCTCATTGCTATTCTGGTTCATAGAAGTTAGCCAGCTGTCTCATTGCTATTCTGGTTCATAGAAGTTAGCCAGCTGTCTCATTGCTAGTCTGGTTCATAGAAGTTAGCCAGCTGTCTCATTGCTATTCTGGTTCATAGAAGTTAGCCAGCTGTCTCATTGATATTCTGGTTCATAGAAGTTAGCCAGCTGTCTCATTGCTATTCTGGTTCATAGAAGTTAGCCAGCTGTCTCATTGCTATTCTGGTTCATAGAAGTTAGCCAGCTGTCTCATTGCTAGTCTGGTTCATAGAAGTTAGCCAGCTGTCTCATTGCTAGTCTGGTTCATAGAAGTTAGCCAGCTGTCTCATTGCTAGTCTGGTTCATAGAAGTTAGCCAGCTGTCTCATTGTTATTCTGGTTCATAGAAGTTAGCCAGCTGTCTCATTGTTATTCTGGTTCATAGAAGTTAGCCAGCTGTCTCATTGCTATTCTGGTTCATAGAAGTTAGCCAGCTGTCTCATTGCTAGTCTGGTTCATAGAAGTTAGCCAGCTGTCTCATTGCTATTCTGGTTCATAGAAGTTAGCCAGCTGTCTCATTGCTATTCTGGTTCATAGAAGTTAGCCAGCTGTCTCATTGTTATTCTGGTTCATAGAAGTTAGCCAGCTGTCTCATTGTTATTCTGGTTCATAGAAGTTAGCCAGCTGTCTCATTGCTATTCTGGTTCATAGAAGTTAGCCAGCTAGAGCTAAGTTATTCTGGTTCATAGAAGTTAGCCAGCTGTCTCATTGCTATTCTGGTTCATAGAAGTTAGCCAGCTGTCTCATTGCTATTCTGGTTCATAGAAGTTAGCCAGCTAGAGCTAAGTTATTCTGGTTCATAGAAGTTAGCCAGCTGTCTCATTGCTATTCTGGTTCATAGAAGTTAGCCAGCTGTCTCATTGCTATTCTGGTTCATAGAAGTTAGCCAGCTGTCTCATTGCTATTCTGGTTCATAGAAGTTAGCCAGCTGTCTCGTTGCTATTCTGGTTCATAGAAGTTAGCCAGCTGTCTCATTGCTATTCTGGTTCATAGAAGTTAGCCAGCTAGAGCTAAACTAGTCTGGTTCATAGAAGTTAGCCAGCTAGAGCTAAGCTAGTCTGGTTCATAGAAGTTAGCCAGCTGTCTCATTGCTATTCTGGTTCATAGAAGTTAGCCAGCTAGAGCTAAACTAGTCTGGTTCATAGAAGTTAGCCAGCTAGAGCTAAGCTAGTCTGGTTCATAGAAGTTAGCCAGCTAGAGCTAAATTATTCTGGTTCATAGAAGTTAGCCAGCTAGAGCTAAGTTTTTCTGGTTCATAGAAGTTAGCCAGCTAGAGCTAAGCTAGTTGGGTTCATACCCTTGGTAGAGAGATGTACTGAGATTTACAGCACTGTGTGTGTGTGTGTGTGTGTGTGTGTGTGTGTGTGTGTGTGTGTGTGTGTGTGTGTGTGTGTGTGTGTGTGTGTGTGTGTGTGTGTGTGTGTGTGTGTGTGTGTGTGTGTGTGTGTGTGTGTGTGTGTGTGTGTGTGTGTGTGTGTGTGCGTGCGTGCGTGCGAGCGTTGTACGCGTGTGTGTCTCACCTGAAAGCGTGGCAGGTCAGGGGGTTTGAAGTCATTGGGGGAGCAGCCGCACCAGTCTACGATGTGTTTGTACTGACACTTACAGCCCAGCTTCCTGTTCCAGTTGGTGATACGCAGGTTGTTGTCCACCATACTCTCACAGTGAGCACTGTTCTCTAGCACTGTGTGGAAGAACGACTGGAAAGAGAGGGAGAGGGAGAGGGGGGGGGGGGGGGAATATGTTAGATAGTCAGTAGTGTGCAGTTTGTGCTGACTGCATAGTGTGTGTGTGTGCAACAGATGTGTGTGTGTGTTACCTCGGCAGGCAGCAGTGTGTATGCGTAGAAGCGCTTCATGCTGACGACCAGCTCATCTTCAGAGTTGATGATGTAATCCACAAACATGCGGTTCAGAAGGAACCAATCGGAACCTCCGTCCACCGCAATGCCTTCTGGGATCTTGCGGTCGCCTAGGCGCCACATGTGTGTGTCACACTCGAAGAAGAGCCGGTCCAGACCCTGCTTACGGATGAACCTGGAAAGGACACACACACACACACACACGCAGATGAACATGTAACAGGGTTATATTGGTGATTCCACTTGCCACTTTATTGTTAAGCCAATGGGTTTTTGGTTTGAGTTTGTTTTGCCTTCACCTACTCAACATGGCATCTTATTGGCTGGTTTGCGTAGCTTGCTTACGAGGGGGGATGTTCCAGTTAGAATCGTCCCAGTGAACAAGCACCAAACCAGCGGTAAGTTGTTGGTTTCAAAGCACTGTACATCAAAAGTGATTTTTATACTCTCAAGTGATAATTTAAATGTACAATTTATATCAAATTGTTTGTAAATGTTATTCGATAAGATGCAGCGGTTTTTGGAGAATATTTGTTGTGCATTTTGTTGTAGAGAATTCCCGCCAGTATTAGCTAGCAACTTACTGTGTCTGGTGGGGGGGTTCATATATTTTGTACAGTGCGTGAGTGCAGAGTTGGATGGTGAGACGTGCATTGCATGACGTGCAATTTTGTGTCGTTCTTATCAGAATAAAGCTACATGACTGGTGCTACATGTTGGAGTTCCGTGTCGATGACTGATTGTACACAACGCAAGACGAGTACTGTTACAAACACACACACAAACACACACACAGATGAACACACAAATACACACACACGCAGATGAACACACATACAAACACACACACAGATGAACACACACATACACACACAAACGTAGATGAACACACACACACAGATGAACATGTGTCTCACCGTGTGTTGTCTCTGCCGTGGGATTTGATGAAGTTCATGTCCCGGTACTTTGTCAGGAAGCCCACCAGCTGCTCATTGGTCCTGGGGAGGGCAGACAGCTGTCAATCAGTCACACGGCCAATCAACACAGGACAAAATTCCAAATCAACCGCTTGGACGCTAACCAGGCACTGTAGGTATGAAAGGGTTTATCGAGGCCCATGCTCTCGGCTGGAGTCCGAATATTTGAGCATCCTTTCTAAACAAAATGCATTTTGGGGGTTTTCTAATGCGGATACAATGTTGTTTGGTTTATTGTTTGAACCGTCGCTGAGATTATATTTGGCTATTAATGCAAAATAGGCTGTTTATTTAATGCCAATATAAACCAAGACGGCAATCTTGAAGTTGACGTGATTTAAAAGTTGATTAGCTTCCCACAGCCCATGTAAAAAAAAATCTGATTTATAATGAACTAATATGCCCTGGCAAATAATATTTCCTTTTTTCGTAGTTGGTAGTTACAGTCTTGTCTCATCGCTGCAACTCCCCTACAGACTCAGGAGAGGTGAATCCTCTGAAACATGACCCTGCCAAGCCGCACTGCTTCTTGACACACTGCTCACTTAACCCAGAAGCCAGCCACACCAAAGCCACACCAATGTGTTGGAGGTAACACTGTCCAGCTGGTGACTGAAGTCAGCTTGCAGGCACCCGGCCAACCACAAGGAGTCGCTAGAGTGAGATAGGACAAGGAAATCCCAGCCGGCCAAACCCTCCCCTAACCCGGATGACGGTGGGCCAATTGCACGCCACCTTATGGTTCTCCCAGTCACGTGCCGGCTGTGACACAGCCTGGGATCGAACCCGGGTCTGTAGTGACGCCTCAAACACGGTGAGGAGTGCCTTAGACCGCTGCGCCACTCGCGAGGCCCCCCGACAAATATTCTTAAACTTAACCGGTGTAACCTACAACGTTATCCCAGATGAATATGCTGCTTCAATGTATTCACTCCCATTTTGGTGGCAGAGGAAAAGTACGGATCTCACAGCTGTTTTTACCAATAGCCTGGAATCACCAGTTATTAGTGGGGGAGGGGCTATAATGTTGTTTGGTTTATTGCTTAAATAGTCGCTGAGATTATATTTACTTATTGATGGAAAATAGTCACAATTATTTATTTTTTCCCAAGATATACCCACACTATAGTTTATATACAAGGACCAAAGAGTTTGGCCTGATTCGATTCTGGTACCGTCCCAGCACCTCACACACACACACACACACACACACACACACACACACACACAACAGCCCCCCGTCCCCAACTCCCCCCTAAACACACGCCTAACAGCACTCCATCCTCTACTCCCATCTGAACAGAACATGAGTCCCAAACTCTCAAAGCAATTACACTTTCCTAATACCTCTTTAATTAGCTTGCTAATTAACACTCACATTAGCCAAGTATTACAGTACCTTATCAAGGCTGGAGCACAATGCTAACATGCTAGGCAGAGACAGCCAATAAGGATACGGTTACACACACACACGTGCACGCACGCGCGCACACACACACACACCAGATGTGAATCTGAAGTTGACGCAGACAGAATTAGTTAGATGTATGGCATGGTGAATGAGAGATTAAAGAGAGAGAGAGAGAGAGAGAGAGAGAGAGAGAGGGAGAGAGAGAGAGAAACTGCAATTGAAGAACAGACAGACAGATGAACACACACAGCCATCTGTCCTATTGAATTTTCCTATGCTGAAAAGCAGTAGAGGTGAAGCCACAATGTCACTGCATCCAAACCTCTGCGTGTGTGTGTGTGTGTGTGTGTATGAATGTGTGTCCTCCTTTTCCCTCCTCCCCTCCTTCCTTTCCCTCCTCCCCTCCTCCCTTTCCTTCCTCTCCTCCTCCCTTTCCCTCCTCTCCTCCTCCCTCCCCCTCCTCCCTTTCCTTCCTCTCCTCCTCCCTTTTCCTCCTCTCCTCCTCCCTCCCCCTCCTCCTTTTCCTTCCTCTCCTCCTCCCTTTCCCTCCTCCCCTCCCCCTCCTCCTTTTCCTTCCTCTCCTCCTCCCTTTCCCTCCTCCCCTCCTCCCTTTCCCTCCTCCCCTCCTTCCTTTCCCTCCTCCCCTCCTCCCCTCCTCCCTCCCCCTCCTCCCTTTCCTTCCTGTCCTCCTCCCTTTTCCTCCTCTCCTCCTCCCTCCCCCTCCTCCTTTTCCTTCCTCTCCTCCCTTTCCCTCCTCCCCTCCCCCTCCTCCTTTTCCTTCCTCTCCTCCTCCCTTTCCCTCCTCCCCTCCTTCCTTTCCCTCCTCTCCTCCTCCCTTTCCCTCCTCCCCTCCTTCCTTTCCCTCCTCCCCTCCTCCCTTTTCCTCCTCTCCTCCTCCCTCCCCCTCCTCCTTTTCCTTCCTCTCCTCCTCCCTTTCCCTCCTCCCCTCCTCCGTTTCCCTCCTCCCCTCCTTCCTTTCCTTCCTCTCCTCCTCCCTTTCCCTCCTCCCCTCCTTCCTTTCCCTCCTCCCCTCCTCCCTTTTCCTCCTCTCCTCCTCCCTCCCCCTCCTCCTTTTCCTTCCTCTCCTCCTCCCTTTCCCTCCTCCCCTCCTCCCTTTCCCTCCTCCCCTCCTCCTTTTCCTTCCTCTCCTCCTCCCTTTCCCTCCTCCCCTCCTCCCTTTCCCTCCTCCCCTCCTCCCTTTCCCTCCTCCACTCCTCCTTTTCCTTCCTCTCCCTCCTCCCTTTTCCTCCTCTCCTCCTCCCTCCCCCTCCTCCTTTTCCTTCCTCTCCTCCTCCCTTTCCCTCCTCCCCTCCTTCCTTTCCCTCCTCTCCTCCTCCCTTTCCCCCCTCTCCTCCTCCCTTTCCTTCCTCTCCTCCTCCCTTTCCCTCCTCCCCTCCTCCCTTTCCTTCCTCCCCTCCTCCCTTTCCCTCCTCTCCTCCTCCCTTTCCCTCCTCCCCTCCTCCCTTTCCCTCCTCCCCTCCTCCTTTTCCTTCCTCTCCCTCCTCCCTTTTCCTCCTCTCCTCCTCCCTCCCCCTCCTCCTTTTCCTTCCTCTCCTCCTCCCTTTCCCTCCTCCCCTCCTCCCTTTCCTTCCTCTCCTCCTCCCTTTCCCTCCTCCCCTCCTTCCTTTCCCTCCTCCCCTCCTTCCTTTCCTTCCTCTCCTCCTCCCTTTCCCTCCTCCCCTCCTTCCTTTCCCTCCTCCCCTCCTCATTTTCCTTCCTCTCCCTCCTCCCTTTTCCTCCTCTCCTCCTCCCTCCCCCTCCTCCTTTTCCTTCCTCTCCTCCTCCCTTTCCCTCCTCCCCTCCTTCCTTTCCCTCCTCTCCTCCTCCCTTTCCCTCCTCTCCTCCTCCCTCCCCCTCCTCCTTTTCCTTCCTCTCCTCCTCCCTTTCCCTCCTCTCCTCCTCCCTCCCCCTCCTCCTTTTCCTTCCTCTCCTCCTCCTTTTCCCTCCTCTCCTCCTCCCTCCCCCTCCTCCTTTTCCTTCCTCTCCTCCTCCCTCCCCCTCCTCCTTTTCCCTCCTCTCCTCCTCCCTTTTCCTCCTCTCCTCCTCCCTCCCCTCCTCCCTCCCCCTCCTCTTTTCCTTCCTCTCCTCCTCCCTTTCCCTCCTCCCCTCCTCCCTTTCCCTCCTCCCCTCCTCCTTTTCCTTCCTCTCCTCCTCCTTTTCCCTCCTCTCCTCCTCCCTCCTCCCTCCCCCTCCTCCTTTTCCTTCCTCTCCTCCTCCCTCCCCCTCCTCCATTTCCTTCCTCTCCCTCCTCCCTTTCCCTCCTCTCCTCCTCCCTCCCCTCCTCCTTTTCCTTCCTCTCCTCCTCCCTTTCCCTCCTCCCCTCCTCCCTTTCCCTCCTCCCCTCCTCCTTTTCCTTCCTCTCCTCCTCCTTTTCCCTCCTCTCCTCCTCCCTCCCCCTCCTCCTTTTCCTTCCTCTCCTCCTCCCTTTCCCTCCTCTCCTCCTCCCTCCCCCTCCTCCTTTTCCTTCCTCTCCTCCTCCTTTTCCCTCCTCTCCTCCTCCCTCCCCCTCCTCCTTTTCCTTCCTCTCCTCCTCCCTTTCCCTCCTCTCCTCCCCCTCCTCCTTTTCCTTCCTCTCCTCCTCCTTTTCCCTCCTCTCCTCCTCCCTCCCCCTCCTCCTTTTCCTTCCTCTCCTCCTCCCTTTCCCTCCTCTCCTCCCCCTCCTCCTTTTCCTTCCTCTCCTCCTCCTTTTCCCTCCTCTCCTCCTCCCTCCCCCTCCTCCTTTTCCTTCCTCTCCTCCTCCTTTTCCTTCCTCTCCTCCTCCCTTTTCCTCCTCTCCTCCTCCCTCCCCCTCCTCCTTTTCCTTCCTCTCCTCCTCCTTTTCCCTCCTCTCCTCCTCCCTCCCCCTCCTCCTTTTCCTTCCTCTCCTCCTCCTTTTCCCTCCTCCCCTCCTCCCTCCCCCTCCTCCTTTTCCCTCCTCTCCTCCTCCCTCCCCCTCCTCCTTTTCCTTCCTCTCCTCCTCCCTTTCCCTCCTCTCCTCCTCCCTCCCCCTCCTCCTTTTCCTTCCTCTCCTCCTCCTTTTCCCTCCTCTCCTCCTCCCTCCCCCTCCTCCTTTTCCTTCCTCTCCTCCTCCCTTTCCCTCCTCTCCTCCTCCCTCCCCCTCCTCCTTTTCCTTCCTCTCCTCCTCCTTTTCCCTCCTCTCCTCCTCCCTCCCCCTCCTCCTTTTCCTTCCTCTCCTCCTCCTTTTCCCTCCTCTCCTCCTCCCTCCCCCTCCTCCTTTTCCTTCCTCTCCTCCTCCCTTTTCCTCCTCTCCTCCTCCCTCCCCTCCTCCCTCCCCCTCCTCCTTTTCCTTCCTCTCCTCCTCCTTTTCCCTCCTCTCCTCCTCCCTCCCCCTCCTCCTTTTCCTTCCTCTCCTCCTCCCTCCCCCTCCTCCTTTTCCCTCCTCTCCTCCTCCCTTTTCCTCCTCTCCTCCTCCCTCCCCTCCTCCCTCCCCCTCCTCTTTTCCTTCCTCTCCTCCTCCCTTTTCCTCCTCTCCTCCTCCCTCCCCTCCTCCCTCCCCCTCCTCCTTTTCCTTCCTCTCCTCCTCCCTTTTCCTCCTCTCCTCCTCCCTCCCCTCCTCCCTCCCCCTCCTCCTTTTCCTTCCTCTCCTCCTCCTTTTCCCTCCTCCCCTCCTCCCTCCCCTCCTCCTTTTCCCTCCTCTCCTCCTCCCTCCCCTCCTCCTTTTCCTTCCTCTCCTCCTCCCTTTCCCTCCTCTCCTCCTCCCTCCCCCTCCTCCTTTTCCTTCCTCTCCTCCTTTTCCCTCCTCTCCTCCTCCCTCCCCCTCCTCCTTTTCCTTCCTCTCCTCCTCCCTTTCCCTCCTCTCCTCCTCCCTCCCCCTCCTCCTTTTCCTTCCTCTCCTCCTCCTTTTCCCTCCTCTCCTCCTCCCTCCCCCTCCTCCTTTTCCTTCCTCTCCTCCTCCTTTTCCCTCCTCTCCTCCTCCCTCCCCCTCCTCCTTTTCCTTCCTCTCCTCCTCCCTTTTCCTCCTCTCCTCCTCCCTCCCCTCCTCCCTCCCCCTCCTCTTTTCCTTCCTCTCCTCCTCCCTTTTCCTCCTCTCCTCCTCCCTCCCCTCCTCCCTCCCCCTCCTCCTTTTCCTTCCTCTCCTCCTCCCTTTTCCTCCTCTCCTCCTCCCTCCCCTCCTCCCTCCCCCTCCTCCTTTTCCTTCCTCTCCTCCTCCTTTTCCCTCCTCCCCTCCTCCCTCCCCTCCTCCTTTTCCCTCCTCTCCTCCTCCCTCCCCTCCTCCTTTTCCTTCCTCTCCTCCTCCCTTTCCCTCCTCTCCTCCTCCCTCCCCCTCCTCCTTTTCCTTCCTCTCCTCCTCCCTTTCCCTCCTCTCCTCCTCCCTCCCCCTCCTCCTTTTCCTTCCTCTCCTCCTCCTTTTCCCTCCTCTCCTCCTCCCTCCCCCTCCTCCTTTTCCTTCCTCTCCTCCTCCTTTTCCCTCCTCTCCTCCTCCCTCCCCCTCCTCCTTTTCCTTCCTCTCCTCCTCCCTTTCCCTCCTCCCTTCCTTCCTTTCCCTCCTCCTTTTCCTTCCTCTCCTCCTCCTTTTCCTCCTCTCCTCCTCCCTCCCCCTCCTCCTTTTCCTCCTCCCCTCCTCCCTTTTCCTCCTCTCCTCCTCCCTCCCCCTCCTCCTTTTCCTCCTCCCCTCCTCCCTTTTCCTCCTCTCCTCCTCCCTCCATCCCAGTCTTTCCCTCTGTCTCTGCTGTGCCCTTCAGTCTAGTGATGTTTAGGATCACATACACACATACATACATACATACATACATACAGACAGACAGACAGACAGACAGACAGACAGACAGACAGACAGACAGACGCACACACACACACACACACACACACATATTCACACATACAGACACACACACACGCATGCACACACACACACACATTATGAGAAGTGTGTGGTGTGTGTCCATGTGTGTGTGTGTCCGTGTGTGTGTGTCCGCGTGTGCGTCACTCATCGATCACACACAAACGCAGCACGCTGGGATCCGTGTCAACTCTGATGTCATCACTGGGTATTGACGTGGAATGGATTTTGTCCAGTGGGCCGCAGGGCTCATGGGATTGGTTCACTTCAATAAGAGATCCAGTTGGAAGTAGAGAGAACTTAGTGACTCAGGAACTTCTGTCAGACCAACTTCCGCCATTATGTGGAATTCTGTGTGTGTGTGTGTGTGTGTGTGTTTGTGGGCCCTATTCCCTATGTAGTGCACTACTTTAGACTGGAGACCTATAAGCCCTGTTCCCTATATAGCACACTACTTTTGACCAGAGCCCTATGGGCCCTATTCCCTATATAGTGCAGTACTTTAGACTGGAGACCTATGAGCCCTATTCCCTATATAGCACACTACTTTTGACCAGAACCCTATGGGCCCTATTCCCTATATAGTGTACTACTTTAGACTGGAGACCTATGAGCCCTATTCCCTATATAGCACACTACTTTTGACCAGAGCCCTATGGGCCCTATTCCCTATATAGTGCACTACTTTTGACCAGAACCCTATGGGCCCTATTCCCTATATAGTGTACTACTTTAGACTGGAGACCTATGAGCCCTATTCCCTATATAGTACACTACTTTTGACCAGAGAACTCCATGCCCACCTGATAGGGTAGTCGGCTGCACTGAGGTTGATGAAGAAGTCCCAATTCCAGTCGGCCATCTTGAGAAGGTCGTCCATGCAACGCAGGTACATGGTGAGCAGGCTCGCCCCGCCCCAAATGGTGGACATCCTCCAGGAAGTAACACGGACGTTGGAGTACTGACTCGCTAGAGCCCCCACCTGTCTGTGGAGGTAGTTGGAACGCTGGGGGAAGGGAAGAAAGGTAGTGGGTAAATTAATAGAGGTCTGCATGTTTACCTGGTCTGCATGTTCACCTGATCTGCATGTTTACCTGGTCTGCATGTGTACCTGATCTGCATGTTTACATGGTCTACATGTTTACCTGGTCTACATGTTTACCTGGTCTGCATGTTTACCTGGTCTGCATGTTTACCTGGTCTGCATGTTTACCTGGTCTGCATGTTTACCTGGTCTGCATGTGTACCTGATCTGCATGTTTACCTGGTCTACAGGTTTACCTGGTCTGCATGTTTACCTGATCTACATGTTTACCTGGTCTGCATGTTTACCTGGTCTACATGTTTACCTGGTCTACATGTTTACCTGGTCTGCATGTTTATCTGGTCTACATGTTTACCTGGTCTGCATGTTTACCTGGTCTGCATGTTTACCTGGTCTACATGTTTACCTGGTCTGCATGTTTACCTGGTCTGCATGTTTACCTGGTCTACATGTTTACCTGGTCTACATGTTTACCTGGTCTGCATGTTTATCTGGTCTACATGTTTACCTGGTCTGCATGTTTACCTGGTCTACATGTTTACCTGGTCTGCATGTTTACCTGGTCTACATGTTTACCTGGTCTACAGGTTTACCTGGTCTACAGGTTTACCTGGTCTACATGTTTACCTGGTCTACATGTTTACCTGGTCTGCATGTTTACCTGGTCTACATGTTTACCTGGTCTGCATGTTTACCTGGTCTGCATGTTTACCTGGTCTACATGTTTACCTGGTCTGCATGTTTACCTGATCTGCATGTTTACCTGGTCTACATGTTTACCTGGTCTGCATGTTTACCTGGTCTACATGTTTACCTGGTCTGCATGTTTACCTGGTCTGCATGTTTACCTGGTCTGCATGTTTACCTGGTCTGCATGTTTACCTGGTCTGCATGTTTACCTGGTCTGCATGTTTACCTGGTCTACATGTTTACCTGGTCTACATGTGTACCTGGTCTGCATGTTTACCTGGTCTACATGTTTACCTGGTCTACATGTACAGTGCATTCGGAAAGTATTCAGACCCCTTGACTTTTTCCTAGTATATACCTGGTCTACAGGTATATAGTAGTAGTGTGAGGTATGGTAGATGGTCGTACCTGGTCTACAGGTATATAGTAGTAGTGTGAGGTATGGTAGATGGTCTGTAGTGGTCTACATGTATATAGTAGTAGTGTGAGGTATGGTAGATGGTCTGTAGTAGTCTACAGGTATATAGTAGTAGTGTGAGGTATGGTAGATGGTCTGTTGTAGTCTACAGGTATATAGTAGTAGTGTGAGGTATGGTAGATGGTCTGTTGTAGTCTACAGGTATATAATAGTAGTGTGAGGTGTGGTAGATGGTCGTACCTGGTCTACAGGTATATAGTAGTAGTGTGAGGTATGGTAGATGGTCTGTAGTAGTCTACATGTATATAGTAGTAGTGTGAGGTATGGTAGATGGTCTGTTGTAGTCTACATGTATATAGTAGTAGTGTGAGGTATGGTAGATGGTCGTACCTGGTCTACATGTATATAGTAATAGTGTGAGGTATGGTAGATGGCCTTGAACAGGCGTTGGAACTGCCGAGACGCTCTGCCATGGACCACCAAGACGAAGACGATGCGAACTGGCACAGCAGGGGCAGTCTGCTCTGAGCCCTCATCCCACTGTACATCCACATTGGCCTTACCTGGAGACACACACACACACACACACACAGGGAAGGTAGGAAGAAGACAGGGGTAACTTTATTACTGTAGAAATGCTGTGTTAAATTGTAGAGTGCACATATAGAACGTTTTACAGAAAGTGTCATTTCTATAATTGTGCATGCATTAAATGCCAGGATGTCATACTCATTTAGGCTTTTCATCTAGTGGGAATTCACTGCACAGTATTAAGGAAGAGAATCGTTTCCAGACCCATGTGTGTTTGACAACAACAGCTGATAATCAGAACAGGGGGATGGGCTGTACCAAAATGATCCAATGGCGGGGGACAACCCAACTGGGGGATGGGCTGTACCAAAATGATCCAATGGCGGGGGACAACCCAACAGGGGGATGGGCTGTACCAAAATGATCCAATGGCGGGGGACAACCCAACTGGGGGATGGGCTGTACCAAAATGATCCAATGGCGGGGGACAACCCAACAGGGGGATGGGCTGTACCAAAATGATCCAATGGCAGGGGACAACCCAACAGGGGGATGGGCTGTACCAAAATGATCCAATGGCGGGGGACAACCCAACTGGGGGATGGGCTGTACCAAAATGATCCAATGGCGGGGGACAACCCAACAGGGGGATGGGCTGTACCAAAATGATCCAATGGCAGGGGACAACCCAACAGGGGGATGGGCTGTACCAAAATGATCCAATGGCGGGGGACAACCCAACTGGGGGATGGGCTGTACCAAAATGATCCAATGGCGGGGGACAACCCAACTGGGGGATGGGCTGTACCAAAATGATCCAATGGCGGGGGACAACCCAACTGGGCATTAGATGGTGACCTCAGTATGGAGCAGTAGTATGTTGATGTTTAGATGGTGACCTCAGTACGGAGCAGTAGTATGTTGATGTTTAGATGGTGACCTCAGTATGGAGCAGTAGTATGTTGATGTTTAGATGGTGACCTCAGTACGGAGCAGTAGTATGTTGATGTTTAGATGGTGACCTCAGTATGGAGCAGTAGTATGTTGATGTTTAGATGGTGACCTCAGTACGGAGCAGTAGTATGTTGATGTTTAGATGGTGACCTCAGTACGGAGCAGTAGTATGTTGATGTTTAGATGGTGACCTCAGTATGGAGCAGTAGTATGTTGATGTTTAGATGGTGACCTCAGTATGGAGCAGTAGTATGTTGATGTGTAGATGGTGACCTCAGTATGGAGCAGTAGTATGTTGATGTTTAGATGGTGACCTCAGTAGTATGTTGATGTTTAGATGGTGACCTCAGTATGGAGCAGTAGTATGTTGATGTTTAGATGGTGACCTCAGTATGGAGCAGTAGTATATTGATGTTTAGATGGTGACCTCAGTATGGAGCAGTAGTATGTTGATGTTTAGATGGTGACCTCAGTATGGAGCAGTAGTATGTTGATGTTTAGATGGTGACCTCAGTATGGAGCAGTAGTATGTTGATGTTTAGATGGTGACCTCAGTATGGCGCAGTAGTATGTTGATGTTTAGATGGTGACCTCAGTATGGAGCAGTAGTATGTTGATGTTTAGATGGTGACCTCAGTATGGAGCAGTAGTATGTTGATGTTTAGATGGTGACCTCAGTATGGAGCAGTAGTATGTTGATGTTTAGATGGTGACCTCAGTAGTATGTTGATGTTTAGATGGTGACCTCAGTATGGAGCAGTAGTATGTTGATGTTTAGATGGTGACCTCAGTATGGAGCAGTAGTATGTTGATGTTTAGATGGTGACCTCAGTATGGAGCAGTAGTATGTTGATGTTTAGATGGTGACCTCAGTACGGAGCAGTTGTATGTTGATGTTTAGATGGTGACCTCAGTACGGAGCAGTAGTATGTTGATGTTTAGATGGTGACCTCAGTATGGAGCAGTAGTATGTTGATGTTTAGATGGTGACCTCAGTATGGAGCAGTAGTATGTTGATGTTTAGATGGTGACCTCAGTATGGAGCAGTAGTATGTTGATGTTTAGATGGTGACCTCAGTATGGAGCAGTAGTATGTTGATGTTTAGATGGTGACCTCAGTATGGAGCAGTAGTATGTTGATGTTTAGATGGTGACCTCAGTATGGAGCAGTAGTATGTTGATGTTTAGATGGTGACCTCAGTATGGAGCAGTAGTATGTTGATGTTTAGATGGTGACCTCAGTATGGAGCAGTAGTATGTTGATGTTTAGATGGTGACCTCAGTATGGAGCAGTAGTATGTTGATGTTTAGATGGTGACCTCAGTATGGAGCAGTAGTATGTTGATGTTTAGATGGTGACCTCAGTATGGAGCAGTAGTATGTTGATGTTTAGATGGTGACCTCAGTAGTATGTTGATGTTTAGATGGTGACCTCAGTAGTATGTTGATGTTTAGATGGTGACCTCAGTATGGAGCAGTAGTATGTTGATGTGTAGATGGTGACCTCAGTATGGAGCAGTAGTATGTTGATGTTTAGATGGTGACCTCAGTATGGAGCAGTAGTATGTTGATGTTTAGATGGTGACCTCAGTATGGAGCAGTAGTATGTTGATGTTTAGATGGTGACCTCAGTATGGAGCAGTAGTATGTTGATGTTTAGATGGTGACCTCAGTATGGAGCAGTAGTATGTTGATGTTTAGATGGTGACCTCAGTATGGAGCAGTAGTATGTTGATGTTTAGATGGTGACCTCAGTAGTATGTTGATGTTTAGATGGTGACCTCAGTATGGAGCAGTAGTATGTTGATGTTTAGATGGTGACCTCAGTATGGAGCAGTAGTATGTTGATGTTTAGATGGTGACCTCAGTATGGAGCAGTAGTATGTTGATGTTTAGATGGTGACCTCAGTACGGAGCAGTAGTATGTTGATGTTTAGATGGTGACCTCAGTAGTATGTTGATGTTTAGATGGTGACCTCAGTAGTATGTTGATGATTAGATGGTGACCTCAGTATGGAGCAGTAGTATGTTGATGTTTAGATGGTGACCTCAGTACGGAGCAGTAGTATGTTGATGTTTAGATGGTGACCTCAGTATGGAGCAGTAGTATGTTGATGTTTAGATGGTGACCTCAGTATGGAGCAGTAGTATGTTGATGTTTAGATGGTGACCTCAGTATGGAGCAGTAGTATGTTGATGTTTAGATGGTGACCTCAGTAGTATGTTGATGTTTAGATGGTGACCTCAGTAGTATGTTGATGTTTAGATGGTGACCTCAGTATGGAGCAGTAGTATGTTGATGTTTAGATGGTGACCTCAGTAGTATCTCTCCTTTCCACTCTTCCTCCCTTTCAGTTGTCCATCCACCCTTCCATTACCCCCCCCCCCCCCCCCCCCCCATGCACACACACACGCATACACACACACGCATACACACACGCATGCACACACACGCATACAAACACACGCATACACACACACGCATACACACACATGCATTCACACACACGCATACACACACATGCATTCACACACACGCATACACACACATGCACACACACACACGCATACACACACACACGCATACACACACACACACGCACACACACACGCATACACACACACACGTATACACACACATGCATACACACACACGCATACACACACACACACATGCACACAAACACACGCATACACACACACACGCATACACACACACGCATCCACACACACACACATGCATTCACACACACGCATACACACACACACACATGCACACACACACACGCATCCACACACGCATACACACACACGCATACACACACACGCATACACACACACGCATACACACACACGCATACACACACACGCATACACACACACGCATACACGCATACTCACACACACATACACACACACACGCATACACACACACACATGCACACACACACACACGTGAGTGCACACACACACTCTCCCTCTCTACCATTGGTGGTTGGTGTAAGGTCTACCCTGTGTGTATAAACATCCCTCTCTCCCAGCACCATGCGTCCCTGTCTAGGCCCCTCTCTGAGGCACGTAGGCAAGGCCTTACAGGGGAGCTACACTGGGGCGGTGTGAAAACAGTAGGTTTTTAACTTCCTGCTACACTGGGGTGGTGTGAAAACAGTAGGTTTTTAACTTCCTGCTACACTGGGGTGGTGTGAAAACAATAGGTTTTTACCTTCCTGCTACACTGGGGTGGTGTGAAAACAGTAGGTTTTTACCTTCCTGTTACACTGGGGTGGTGTGAAAACAATAGGTTTTTACCTTCCTGCTACACTGGGGTGGTGTGAAAACAATAGGTTTTTACCTTCCTGTTACACTGGGGTGGTGTGAAAACAATAGGTTTTTAACTTCCTGCTACACTGGGGTGGTGTGAAAACAATAGGTTTTTACCTTCCTGTTACACTGGGGTGGTGTGAAAACAATAGGTTTTTACCTTCCTGCTACACTGGGGTGGTGTGAAAACAGTAGGTTTTTACCTTCCTGTTACACTGGGGTGGTGTGAAAACAGTAGGTTTTTAACTTCCTGCTACACTGGGGCGTTGTGAAAACAGTAGGTTTTTAACTTCCTGCTACACAGGGGCATTGTGAAAACAGTAGGTAACAACACATCTGCCACGATGACCCTCAACATTTGGGCCCCTCGGGGGTGTGTGCTTGGTCCCCTCCTGTACTCCCTCTTCACACACGACAGTGTGGTAACGCACAACTCCAACACCATTATCAAGTTTGCTGATGACACGACAGTGGTAGGCCTGATCACCGACGACGATGAGAGGGAGGATGTCAGAGACCTGGAGCTGATCGAGGACTAGAGGACATGGAGGGGCGAGCACACACCCATCCACATCAACGGGGCAGTAGTGGGCTCCTGAGTGGCGCAGCGGTCTAAGGCACTGCATCTCAGTGCAAGAGGTGTCACTACAGTCCCTGGTTCTAATCTGCATTGTTGAATAAGGGCTCGTAAGTAAGCATTTCAGGGTAAAGTCTATACCTGTTGTATTCGGCACATATGACAGCCAGTCAACACTAGCCAGCCAACTAGCCAGCCAGCCAACACTAGTCAGCCAACTAGCCAGCCAGCCAACACTAGTCACCCAGGCAGCCAAACACTAGTCACCCAGCCAGCCAGCCAACACTAGTCACCCAGCCAGCCAGCCAACACTAGTCACCCAGCCAGCCAATACTAGTCACCCAGCCAGCCAGCCAATACTAGTCACCCAGCCAGCCAGGCAACACTAGTCACCCAGCCAGCCAGGCAACACTAGTCACCCAGCCAGCCAGGCAATACTAGTCACCCAGCCAGCCAACACTAGTCACCCAGCCAGCCAGCCAGCCAGCCAACACTAGTCACCCAGCCAGTCAGCCAGCCAACACTAGTCACCCAGTCAGCCAACACTAGTCACCCAGCCAACCAGCCAACACTAGTCAGCCAGCCAGCCAGCCAACACTAGTTACCCAGCCAGCCAATACTAGTCACCCAAGCAGCCAGCCAACACAAGTCACCCAGCCAGCCAGCCAACACTAGTCACCCAGGCAGCCAGCCAACACTAGTCACCCAGCCAGCCAGCCAACACTAGTCACCCAGGCAGCCAGCCAACACTAGTCACCCAGCTAACCAATACTAGTCACCCAGCCAGTCAGCCAATACTAGTCACCCAGCCGGCCAACACTAGTCACCCAGCTAACCAATACTAGTCACCCAGCCAGCCAACACTAGTCACCCAGCTAACCAATACTAGTCACCCAGGCAGCCAGCACCATCCAGCCAGTCTAAAGCTATAGATATCCTCTCCTCTCCCTTACTGCATCATCAAAGAGATGTATAATCATATAAATTAAACGCAGAATCTAAACCTTAAACTTTCTGGGCGGATGACAGAGTCTATCTTTAGTCAAGCTCTGCCCCCCCCCCCCCCCCCCCCCCACACACACAGGCTTTACTCAGCACTTCCCTATCTAACTCCTGTACTAACTAGTGTGTAATTACACTGGCTTGGTGTGGGCACTGCCCTATAGTGAGTAGAGTAGTATACACTGCAGCTCAAATGGCACCCTTTGCCCTATATAGTGCACTACTTTTTTACCAGAGTGTAGTATAAAGTGAACAGGGTGGTGTTTGGGACGCAGACATAGAGCAGTGAATGTGGTGGAATGTTCCCTAAATAGATCAGGCACTGGCAAGGCAGCCTCCCTGGGGAGTTCTAGACGGAACCCTCGGGAGAGACCTTAATTCTGTCTCCAGGGTGAGACGTACTCCTTCCCTCCCTCTTTCTCTTCCCTCTGGGGATGGCGAGGTGACAAGGAGAGGAGACAAGGAGAGGAGACAAGGAGAGGAGACAAGGGGAGGAGACACGGCGAGGAGACACGGCGAGGAGGAAAGGATAGGCGACAAGGAGGGGAGACAAGGGGAGGAGACAAAGATATATATGACAAGGATAGGAGACAAGTATACAAGGACAGGAGAGGAGACAAGGAGATAAGGAGAGGAGACACGGCAAGGAGACAAGGATATGTGACAAGGAGGGGAGACAAGGGGAGGAGACAAAGATATATGACAAGGATAGGAGACAAGGATAGGAGACAAGTATACAAGGGCAGGAGAGGAGACAAGGAGATAAGGAGAGGAGACAAGGAGGGGAGACAAGGAGAGGAGACAAGGGGTAGGAGACAAAGATATAGGACACGGATAGGAGACAAGGTAAGGAAACAAGTATGAGTGTGGCGGTCATGTATATCTGGAGGAGGGTAATTGTCCAGCCAAATGACTGTGGTCTCTGTCCTAACCGTTCAAATAGCAACTAGAAAGTAATAACATGTATACATTTTTAGATGTACGTTTTCTCCTTTCCTCCTCCACTCCTGACCGCATGTGCTGACATAGAAATAGAATGAGTAGAGTGAGAGGTTCCACGCCCGTTCTATTCATTATGTTACAGGGCTGTGACGGTCATGCTCCTCTGGATGATGGTAATTGGTCAGCCAAATGACCGCGGTCACTGTAATAATAGTTTGAAATAGCATTTATTTCTTATATTCATATATATATATATATATATATATATATATATCTACACTGAACAAAAATATAAAGGCAACATGTAAAAGTGTTTCATGAGCTGAAGTAAAAGATCCCAGAAACGTTCCGTACGAACAAAAAGCTGATTTCTCTCACAAATTTTGTGCAAAAATTGAGAGACAAGAGGGAGGAGAAGAGTACTTGTCACCGTGGAGACAGAAGTCAGGACTGTCACCGTGGAGACAGACGTCAGGACTGTCACCGTGGAGACAGAAGTCAGGACTCTCCCGAGGGTTCCGTTTATGCTGTTCTGTGAAGGGAGTAGTACACGGCATAGTACGAGATCTTCAGTTTCTGGGGGCAATTTCTCGCATGGAATAGTCTTCATTTCTCAGAACAAGAATAGACTGACGAGTTTCAGAAGAAAGTTATTTGTTTCTGGACATTTTGAGCCTGTAATCAAACCCACAAATACTGATGCTCCAGATACATAATAATTGCAACATAATTGCAACAAATCAACATAATTGCAAAAGGGTTTTCTAATGATCAATTAGCCTTTTAAAATGATAAACTTGGATTAGCGAACACAACGTGCCATTGGAACACACGCCTGTTGAGCGTGGAAAAACCCAGCAGCTTTGCAGTTCTTGACACAAACCGGTGCCTGGCACCTACTACCCTACCCCGTTCAAAGGCACTTAAATATGTTGTCTTGTCCATTCACCCTCTGACAACACATACACAATCCATGTCTCAGTTGTCTCAAGGCTTAAAAATCCTTCTTTAACCTGGTCTCCTCCCCTTCATCTTTAACCAGTCTCCTCCCCTTCATCTTTAACCAGTCTCCTCCCATTCATCTTTAACCAGGTCTCCTCCCCTTCATCTTTAACCAGTCTCCTCCCCTTCATCTTTAACCAGGTCTCCTCCCCTTCATCTTTAACCTGGTCTCCTCCCCTTCATCTTTAACCTGTCTCCTCCCCTTCATCTTTAACCAGTCTCCTCCCCTTCATCTTTAACCAGTCTCCTCCCCTTCATCTTTAACCAGTCTCCTCCCCTTCATCTTTAACCAGTCTCCTCCCCTTCATCTTTAACCAGTCTCCTCCCCTTCATCTTTAACCAGTCTCCTCCCCTTCATCTTTAACCAGTCTCCTCCCCTTCATCTTTAACCAGTCTCCTCCCCTTCATCTTTAACCAGTCTCCTCCCCTTCATCTTTAACCAGTATCCTCCCCTTCATCTTTAACCAGTCTCCTCACCTTCATCTACACTGATTGAAGTGAATTTAACAGGTTACATCAATAAGGGATCATATCTTTCACCTGGATTCATTCCTAATGTCTTGTCCACTCAGTGTATCTCCCCTCTGTAAATGGTACATTCCTCCTGTAATCAGCCTCTACTCCAGAGTTGTTTGTTTTATGCTTATTGCTCTGATATTGTCTATTCTGTTTGACGTCTGTGTGGACTTGTGTCTGTGTTCTGTTTGACTATTGTCTATTACTGGCAGCATCTTCTCACCAAGGCAGCACCTTGTCACTGAGGCAGCCCCTTCTCACTAAGGCAGCACCTTGTCACTAAGGCAGCACCTTGTCACTGAGGCAGCACCTTGTCACTGAGGCAGCCCCTTCTCACTAAGGCAGCACCTTGTCACTAAGGCAGCACATTGTCACTGAGGTGGCACCTTGTCACTGAGGCAGCCCCTTCTCACTGAGGCAGCCCCTTCTCACTGAGGCATCCCCTTCTCACTGAGGCAGCCCCTTCTCACTAAGGCAGCACCTTCTCACTAAAGCAGCACCTTGTCACTGAGGCAGCATCTTCTCACTGAGGCAGCACCTTCTCACTGAGGCATCACCTTCTCACTAAGGCAGCCCCTTCCCACTGAGGCAGCCCCTTCTCACTGAGGCAGACCCTTCCCACTAAGGCGGCCCCTTCTCACTGAGGCAGCCCCTTCTCACTGAGGCAGCCCCTTCTCACTGAGGCAGCACCTTCTCACTAAGGCAGGCCCTTCTCACTAAGGCAGCACCTTCTCACTGAGGCAGCACCTTGTCACTAAGGCAGCACCTTGTCACTAAGGCATCACCTTGTCATTAAGGCAGCACCTTGTCACTGAGGCAGCCCCTTCTCACTGAGGCAGGCCCTTCTCATTGAGGCAGCACCTTCTCACTGAGATAGCACCTTGTCACTGAGGCAGCACCTTGTCACTGAGGCAGCACCTTGTCACTAAGGCAGCACCTTCTCACTAAGGCAGCCGCTTCTCACTGAGGCAGCCCCTTCTCACTGAGGCAGCACCTTCTCACTAAGGCAGCACCTTCTCACTGAGGCAGCACCTTCTCACTGAGGCAGCCCCTTCTCACTGAGGCAGCACCTTCTCACTAAGGCAGCACCTTCTCACTGAGGCAGCCCCTTCTCACTAAGGCAGCCCCTTCTCACTAAGGCAGCCCCTTCTCACTAAGGCAGCCCCTTCGCACTGAGTGTCATTGGAATTTAATAATTCCTATATGTGTACATTGATTAAATCACTCAGTCTATTTTATAAGAATTTGTGAGATTCCTATTTGCATAAAATAGACAGAGACCGGTCTTGTCAAAATGAGATAATAGTATTTATTCTCGGAGCTCGCTGCTCATGGAACCAAAAACAACAGTTTATATACAAAATATGACGTCAAAATGTCCTTCCTCCTATCGACCAGGAGGAAACAGGTTCAAAGGTTTATTCCCACCCCCTCCCCCCCTCGCTCACTCCAGACACACACTTATATCAAGATTAAACTTCTGAAGTCTTCATCTATCACTATTCAGCAGACAGTTCCAGATAATGGAAAAAACACACTGCCTCATCTAAACATCCCAGAGCTAAGTTGAGTCGGTTCAACCACAGGTTAACGACCCTTTCTGCTTACTTAAAACCCACAATCCATTCCTCCCCAACCCAGCTGGAATGGTATTTATTATGTTTAATTACCATTATTAATTATTAATTTGTTTCATGCTACACAATCCCTTCCTTATGAATTAACATTATTTATCAGATATAATAAAACAGAGTATAAGTTTCATTAGTTATAGTTCTATTTAAAATGTATTGTTTAGTCATATTGTTTAGTCATTATTCATAACATTCCTAACACTGAGGCAGCACCTATTCACTGAGGCAGCACCTATTCACTGAGGCAGCACCTATTCACTGAGGCAGCACCTATTCACTGAGGCAGCACCTATTTACTGAGGCAGTACCTATTCACTGAGGCAGCACCTTCTCACTGAGGCAGCACCTATTCACTGAGGCAGCACCTTCTCACTGAGGCAGCACCTTCTCACTGAGGCAGCACCTTCTCACTGAGGCAGCACCTTCTCACTGAGGCAGCACCTATTCACTGAGGCAGCACCTATTCACTGAGGCAGCACCTTCTCACTGAGGCAGCACCTTCTCACTGAGGCAGCACCTTCTCACTGAGGCAGCACCTTCTCACTGAGGCAGCACCTTCTTACTGAGGCAGCACCTTCTCACTGAGGCAGCACCTTGTCACTGAGGCAGCACCTTCTCACTGAGGCAGCACCTTGTCACTGAGGCAGCACCTTCTCACTGAGGCAGCACCTTGTCACTGAGGCAGCACCTTCTCACTGAGGCAGCACCTTCTCACTGAGGCAGCACCTTCTCACTGAGGCAGCACCTTCTCACTGAGGCAGCACCTTCTCACTGAGGCAGCACCTTCTCACTGAGGCAGCACCTTCTCACTGAGGCAGCACCTATTCCCTGAGGCAGCACCTTCTCACTGAGGCAGCACCTATTCACTGAGGCAGCACCTTCTTACTGAGGCAGCACCTATTCACTGAGGCAGCACCTTCTCACTGAGGCAGCACCTATTCACTGAGGCAGCACCTTCTCACTGAGGCAGCACCTATTCACTGAGGCAGCACCTTCTTACTGAGGCAGCACCTATTCACTGAGGCAGCACCTTCTCACTGAGGCAGCACCTTCTCACTGAGGCAGCACCTATTCCCTGAGGCAGCACCTTCTCACTGAGGCAGCACCTATTCACTGAGGCAGCACCTTCTTACTGAGGCAGCACCTATTCACTGAGGCAGCACCTTCTCACTGAGGCAGCACCTATTCACTGAGGCAGCACCTTCTCACTGAGGCAGCACCTATTCACTGAGGCAGCACCTTCTTACTGAGGCAGCACCTATTCACTGAGGCAGCACCTTCTCACTGAGGCAGCACCTATTCACTGAGGCAGCACCTTCTTACTGAGGCAGCACCTATTCACTGAGGCAGCACCTTCTTACTGAGGCAGCACCTTCTTACTGAGGCAGCACCTTCTTACTGAGGCAGCACCTTCTCACTGAGGCAGCACTTTCTCACTGAGGCAGCACCTTCTCACTGAGGCACATTCCCGGTGTACTCGGGGAATAGGTGATTATGACATAGTGCACTACTTTTCACCAGGAGCCGTAGGTCTCTATATAGGTAATATGGTGCCATTTGGGATGCATTTCACCATGAGACTCACCTTCTATGGTGCAGTATCGAGGGACGGTCTCCGGCATCAGTGTCCTCTCCTTGTGTCTGCAGTACACCTCAGCTATCTGCTGACGACACTCCCTGGTCTTGGCTCTCGACAGAGCCGAGATGGCCTCCTTCCCACTGATCTCGCACTGGTGCTTCTCCCTCCGCTGCCCCCGCACAGGAGCCGCGGTCGCCGACTTCCTGGGTTGGTGATGTCGCTGATGCTGATTGGATGTTTTGATGGAGGGAGAGGGGGAGGGTCTAGCGGGTTTAGTGGACAGCTGGGAGTGTGGTCTGGGTCGTTTGTATGCGTGGTAATCTTTAAGTCCCACTCCTCCGGGCTGCTGTGGAGGAAGAGGGTACTGCTGAATAACCTTGTTGACCTCATTGGGAAAGGCCTTTCCCAGAATGCCTTGCCTTAGGGCCTTGTCCGGTTTGTGTTTGGCGGTGTTTCCTGCCATTCGCTGGCGCTCAGACAGTGACCGCGCCCCAAGGTTGCTGTTGCCGTCAACAACAGTGTCAAAGTCTTTGGGGACCGAGTTCTCATTGTTGTTACTATCCAGGAGGACTTTCTCCTTGGGACGCCAGGAGTGGTAGCCCTCCTGGAGGAGATAGAGAGGGAGTAAGGGGAGAGAGAGGGGAGAGAGGGGGGGAGGGAGAGAGAGGAGGAGAGGGAGAGAAGGAGTAAGGGGAGGGGAGAGGGGAGAGAGGGGGAGATGGGAGAGAGAGGGAGAGAGGGAGTAAGGGGAGGGGAGAGGGGAGAGAGGGGGAGATGGGAGAGGGGGGAGAGAGAGGAGGAGAGGGAGTAAGGGGAGGGAGAGGGGAGAGAGGGGGAGGAAGAGGGGAGAGAGGAGAGAGGGGGAGGGAGAGGGGAGAGAGGGGGGAGGAGAGGGAGAGAGGGAGTAAGGGGAGGGAGAGGGGAGAGAGGGGGGAGGGAGAGAGAGGAGGAGAGGGAGAGAGGGAGTAAGAAGAGGGAGAGGGGAGAGAGGGGGAGGGAGAGGGGGAGGGGAGAGAGGGGGGAGGAGGAGAGGGAGATAAGGAGTAAGGAGAGGAGAGGGGAGAGAGGGGGAGGAGGGAGAGAGAGGAGGAGATGGAGAGAGGGAGTAAGAAGAGGGAGAGGGGAGAGAGGGGGGAGGGAGAGAGAGAGTCAGTCAGTGTAACAATATGAAAAGAGAGTATACTGAGTTCTGTAGGACTGAGACACAGAGAGAATGAGCACTGCACACTGCCCTATCCCATCTGGACAAGAGGAATGCCTATGTAAGAATGCTGTTCATTGACTACAGCTCAGCCTTCAACACCATAGTACCCTCCAAGCTCATCATTAAGCTTGAGGCCCAACATCTCCACTTTGCTGATCCTCAACACTGAGGCCCCATAAGGGTGCATGCTCTGTTCCCTCCTGTTCTCCCTGTTCACCCATGGCTGCGTGGCCACGCACGCCTCCAACTGTGAGGGGTTCAGATCACAGACAGGCAATAATATTAAAAAGTATTTAGATAAAGAATTTTAAAAACTGTAGAAAATGAAAAAACAGCAAATCAACAGTAAATAATTGAATGAAATAAGAAGTCTAATTGTTCTGTCTGTCCCGTCTCCCCTCTCCCTCCCCCTTCTCCTTAGGTGCCACCCATTCCTACACCCCCCTCCCTCCCTCTTCTCCTTAGGTGCACCCATTCCTACTCCCCCCTCCCCCTTCTCCTTAGGTGCCACCCATTCCTACTCCCCCCTCCCTTCCCCTTCTCCTTAGGTGCCACCCATTCCTACTCCCCCCTCCCTCCCTCTTCTCCTTAGGTGCCACCCATTCCTACTCCCCCCTCCCTCCCCCTTCTCCCTAGGTGCACCCATTCCTACTCCCCCCTCCCTCTTCTCCTTAGGTGCCACCCATTCCTACTCCCCCTCCCCCTTCTCCTTAGGTGCCACCCATTCCTACTCCCCCCTCCCTCTTCTCCTTAGGTGCCACCCATTCCTACTCCCCCCTCCCTCTTCTCCTTAGGTGCCACCCATTCCTACTCCCCCCTCCCTCTTCTCCTTAGGTGCCACCCATTCCTACTCCCCCCTCCCCCTTCTCCTTAGGTGCCACCCATTCCTACTCCCCCCTCCCTCTTCTCCTTAGGTGCCACCCATTCCTACTCCCCCCTCCCTCTTCTCCTTAGGTGCACCCATTCCTACTCCCCCCTCCCTCTTCTCCTTAGGTGCCACCCATTCCTACTCCCCCCTAGTCTGTCTGTCTGCCTGACTGCTTGGCTGTCTGTCTGCCCTTGTGTGTCATGTGATCAAGCATGGGGGACGCTGTCACTCATAAGATATGTCTGGGACTCATACACAGGGGTTACAGTGTGTGTGTGTGTGTGTGTGAGAGAGAGTGTCAGTAGCAGTGCTATATGAGCTGGTCCTGGTATTCCCTGTACCCAGACCAGCTCTGCCCTTTCCAAGAATATCAATCTAGTTCTGTACTTAGGAATGAAAGGTTCCCTCTGCCCACAAATATACATGCATTTTTAAATGTTACCTTTATTTAACTAGGCAAGTCAGTTAAGAACAACTTCTTATTTACAATGACGGCCTACCGGGGAACAGCGGGTTAACTGCCTTGTTCAGGGGCAGAACGACAGATTTTTACCTTGTCAGCTTGGGGGATTCGATCTTGCAACCTTTCGGTTTACAAGTCCAACACTCTAACCACTAGGCTACCTGCCGCCCCAAAACAGTACACAGACACAGTATAGACCGTCTTCAGAATACTGTACAGACACAGTATAAACAGTCTTCAGAATACTGTACAGACACGTCAACGTCCACACACACACACACACAGGGCTGTGTGAGTCTTGTCTTGGCAGGATATTTCTGGTGGTACTAGAAAAGGGATCCGGTCCAACATTCTGATCAACTATCTTTACTGCTGTACCACCTGCTACAATCATATCACACACACACACATGGACACACACACACATGGACACGGATACACACACACACACACACACACACACACACACACACAAATGGGGGCAACTCAATATTAGGAAGGTGTGCTTAATGTTGTGTACACTCAGTGTATATTAGTAAAGATCTGATCAAACTACCCAAGCAGAGAGGTTAAAGAAAACGTGAGCTAGCTGATAGCATCCAGATGAGACTAATACAGACTCAACTCTGGGTCAAGGTCCAACGTAAGATATTACAGAGTGAGAAACTCAAGCTATAGGAAGAGGTCCAGAATAGAGAGGGTGTTATCTCATTGTGACACGCCTGAGAATATAATACAAGATGACAAACTCAGAAATAAAATGTTCTGTTGCTATCAGATGTAAATGAGAAACTTCACTTTGTTCTGGGAGAGATTTCTCTGTCTGTCTACCTCTCTCTCTCTCAATCTCTCTCTCTCTCTCTCTCTCTTTCTATACTATACTGTACTGAACTATCCTCTACTGAACTGAACTATCCTCTACTGAACTATCCTCTACTGAACTGAACTATCCTCTACTGAACTATCCTCTACTGTACTGAACTATCCTCTACTGAACTATCCTCTACTGAACTGAACTATCCTCTACTGAACTATCCTCTACTATCCTCTACTGAACTATCCTCTACTGAACTATCCTCTACTGTACTGAACTATCCTCTACTGAACTGAACTATCCTCTACTGAACTATCCTCTACTGAACTGAACTATCCTCTACTGAACTATCCTCTACTGAACTGAACTATCCTCTACTGAACTATCCTCTACTGAACTATCCTCTACTGAACTATCCTCTACTGAACTGAACTATCCTCTACTGAACTGAACTATCCTCTACTGAACTATCCTCTACTGAACTGAACTATCCTCTACTGAACTATCCTCTACTGAACTATCCTCTACTGAACTATCCTCTACTGAACTGAACTATCCTCTACTGAACTATCCTCTACTGAACTGAACTATCCTCTACTGAACTATCCTCTACTGTACTGAACTATCCTCTACTGAACTATCCTCTACTGAACTGAACTATCCTCTACTGAACTATCCTCTACTGTACTGAACTATCCTCTACTGTACTGAACTATCCTCTACTGTACTGAACTATCCTCTACTGAACTATCCTCTACTGAACGATCCTCTACTGAACTGAACTATCCTCTACTGAACTATCCTCTACTGAACTATCCTCTACTGAACTATCCTCTACTGTACTGAACTATCCTCTACTGAACTATCCTCTACTGTACTATCCTCTACTGAACTGAACTATCCTCTACTGAACTGAACTATCCTCTACTGAACTATCCTCTACTGAACTGAACTATCCTCTACTGAACTATCCTCTACTGAACTATCCTCTACTGAACTGAACTATCCTCTACTGAACTATCCTCTACTGTACTGAACTATCCTCTACTGAACTATCCTCTACTGAACTGAACTATCCTCTACTGAACTATCCTCTACTGTACTGACCTATCCTCTACTGTACTGAACTATCCTCTACTGTACTGAACTATCCTCTACTGAACTATCCTCTACTGAACTATCCTCTACTGAACTGAACTATCCTCTACTGAACTATCCTCTACTGAACTATCCTCTACTGAACTATCCTCTACTGTACTGAACTATCCTCTACTGAACTATCCTCTACTGAACTATCCTCTACTGAACTATCCTCTACTGAACTGAACTATCCTCTACTGAACTGAACTATCCTCTACTGTACTGAACTATCCTCTACTGAACTGAACTATCCTCTACTGAACTATCCTCTACTGAACTGAACTATCCTCTACTGAACTATCCTCTACTGAACTATCCTCTACTGAACTATCCTCTACTGAACTGAACTATCCTCTACTGAACTGAACTATCCTCTACTGAACTATCCTCTACTGAACTATCCTCTACTGAACTGAACTATCCTCTACTGAACTATCCTCTACTGTACTGAACTATCCTCTACTGAACTATCCTCTACTGAACTGAACTATCCTCTACTGAACTATCCTCTACTGTACTGAACTATCCTCTACTGTACTGAACTATCCTCTACTGTACTGAACTATCCTCTACTGTACTGAACTATCCTCTACTGTACTGAACTATCCTCTACTGAACTGAACTATCCTCTACTGAACTATCCTCTACTGAACTATCCTCTACTGAACTATCCTCTACTGAACTATCCTCTACTGAACTATCCTCTACTGTACTGAACTATCCTCTACTGAACTGAACTATCCTCTACTGAACTATCCTCTACTGTACTGAACTATCCTCTACTGTACTGAACTATCCTCTACTGAACTGAACTATCCTCTACTGAACTATCCTCTACTGAACTATCCTCTACTGAACTATCCTCTACAGTACTGAACTATCCTCTACAGTACTGAACTGAACTATCCTCTACTGAACTATCCTCTACTGAACTATCCTCTACTGAACTATCCTCTACTGAACTATCCTCTACTGAACTATCCTCTACTGTACTGAACTATCCTCTACTGAACTGAACTATCCTCTACTGAACTATCCTCTACTGTACTGAACTATCCTCTACTGTACTGATCCTCTACTATCCTCTACTGAACTGAACTATCCTCTACTGAACTATCCTCTACTGAACTATCCTCTACTGAACTATCCTCTACAGTACTGAACTATCCTCTACAGTACTGAACTGAACTATCCTCTACTGAACTATCCTCTACTGAACTATCCTCTACTGAACTATCCTCTACTGAACTATCCTCTACTGTACTGAACTATCCTCTACTGTACTGAACTATCCTCTACTGAACTGAACTATCCTCTACTGAACTATCCTCTACAGTACTGAACTATCCTCTACTGAACTGAACTATCCTCTACTGTACTGTACTATCCTATCCTTTACTGTAATGAACTATCCTCTAATGAACTACCCTCTACTGAACTATACTCTACTGTACTCTTCTGTTCTGTACTCTACTGTTCTGCACTCTACTGTTCTGTACTCTACTGTACTCTTCTGTTCTGTACTCTACTGTACTCTACTGCTCTGTACTCTACTGTACTCTACTGTACTCTTCTGTTCTGTACTCTACTGTTCTGCACTCTACTGTTCTGTACTCTACTGTACTCTTCTGTTCTGTACTCTACTGTACTCTACTGCTCTGTACTCTACTGTACTCTACTGTACTCTTCTGTTCTATACTCTACTGTGCTCTACGGTACTCTTCTGTTCTGTTCTGTACTCTACTGTTCTGTACTCTACTGCTCTGTACTCTACTGTACTCTACTGTACTCTTCTGTTCTGTTCTGTACTGTTCTGTTCTGTACTCTACTCTACTGTACTCTACTGCTCTGTACTCTACTGTACTCTTCTGTTCTGTTCTGTACTCTACTGTACTCTTCTGTTCTGTTCTGTACTCTTCTGTTCTGTTCTGTACTCTTCTGTTCTGTTCTGTACTCTTCTGTACTCTTCTGTTCTGTTCTGTACTCTTCTGTTCTGTTCTGTACTCTTCTGTTCTGTACTCTTCTGTTCTGTTCTGTACTCTTCTGTTCTGTTCTGTACTCTTCTGTTCTGTTCTGTACTCTACTGTACTCTTCTGTTCTGTTCTGTACTCTACTGTACTCTTCTGTTCTGTTCTGTACTCTTCTGTTCTGTTCTGTACTCTTCTGTTCTGTTCTGTACTCTTCTGTTCTGTTCTGTACTCTACTGTACTCTTCTGTTCTGTTCTGTACTCTACTGTACTCTTCTGTTCTGTTCTGTACTCTTCTGTTCTGTACTCTACTCTACTGTACTCTACTGTTCTGTACTCTACTGTACTCTACTGCTCTGTACTCTACTGTACTCTACTGTACTCTTCTGTTCTGTACTCTACTGTACTCTACGGTACTCTTCTGTTCTGTTCTGTACTCTACTGTTCTGTACTCTACTGCTCTGTACTCTACTGTACTCTACTGTACTCTTCTGTTCTGTTCTGTACTCTTCTGTTCTGTACTCTACTGTTCTGTACTCTACTGCTCTGTACTCTACTGTACTCTACTGTACTCTTCTGTTCTCTTCTGTACTGTTCTGTTCTGTTCTGTACTCTTCTGTTCTGTACTCTACTGTACTCTTCTGTTCTGTTCTGTACTCTTCTGTTCTGTTCTGTACTCTTCTGTTCTGTTCTGTACTCTTCTGTACTCTTCTGTTCTGTTCTGTACTCTTCTGTTCTGTTCTGTACTCTTCTGTTCTGTACTCTTCTGTTCTGTTCTGTACTCTTCTGTTCTGTACTCTACTGTACTCTTCTGTTCTGTACTCTTCTGTTCTGTTCTGTACTCTTCTGTTCTGTTCTGTACTCTACTGTACTCTTCTGTTCTGTTCTGTACTCTACTGTACTCTTCTGTTCTGTTCTGTACTCTTCTGTTCTGTTCTGTACTCTTCTGTTCTGTTCTGTACTCTACTGTACTCTTCTGTTCTGTACTCTACTGTACTCTACGGTACTCTTCTGTTCTGTTCTGTACTCTACTGTTCTGTACTCTACTGCTCTGTACTCTACTGTACTCTACTGTACTCTTCTGTTCTGTTCTGTACTCTTCTGTTCTGTACTCTACTGTTCTGTACTCTACTGCTCTGTACTCTACTGTACTCTACTGTACTCTTCTGTTCTGTTCTGTACTGTTCTGTTCTGTTCTGTACTCTTCTGTTCTGTACTCTACTGTACTCTTCTGTTCTGTTCTGTACTCTTCTGTTCTGTTCTGTACTCTTCTGTTCTCTTCTGTACTCTTCTGTTCTGTTCTGTACTCTTCTGTTCTGTTCTGTACTCTTCTGTTCTGTACTCTTCTGTTCTGTTCTGTACTCTTCTGTTCTGTACTCTACTGTACTCTTCTGTTCTGTACTCTTCTGTTCTGTTCTGTACTCTTCTGTTCTGTTCTGTACTCTACTGTACTCTTCTGTTCTGTTCTGTACTCTACTGTACTCTTCTGTTCTGTTCTGTACTCTTCTGTTCTGTTCTGTACTCTTCTGTTCTGTTCTGTACTCTACTGTACTCTTCTGTTCTGTTCTGTACTCTACTGTACTCTTCTGTTCTGTTCTGTACTCTTCTGTTCTGTACTATACTCTACTGTACTCTACTGTTCTGTACTCTACTGTACTCTACTGCTCTGTACTCTACTGTACTCTACTGTACTCTTCTGTTCTGTACTCTACTGTACTCTACGGTACTCTTCTGTTCTGTTCTGTACTCTACTGTTCTGTACTCTACTGCTCTGTACTCTACTGTACTCTACTGTACTCTTCTGTTCTGTTCTGTACTCTACTGTTCTGTACTCTACTGTACTCTACTGCTCTGTACTCTACTGTACTCTACTGTACTCTTCTGTTCTGTACTCTACTGTACTCTACGGTACTCTTCTGTTCTGTTCTGTACTCTACTGTTCTGTACTCTACTGCTCTGTACTCTACTGTACTCTACTGTACTCTTCTGTTCTGTTCTGTACTCTTCTGTTCTGTACTCTACTGTTCTGTACTCTACTGCTCTGTACTCTACTGTACTCTACTGTACTCTTCTGTTCTCTTCTGTACTGTTCTGTTCTGTTCTGTACTCTTCTGTTCTGTACTCTACTGTACTCTTCTGTTCTGTTCTGTACTCTTCTGTTCTGTTCTGTACTCTTCTGTTCTGTTCTGTACTCTTCTGTACTCTTCTGTTCTGTTCTGTACTCTTCTGTTCTGTTCTGTACTCTTCTGTTCTGTACTCTTCTGTTCTGTTCTGTACTCTTCTGTTCTGTACTCTACTGTACTCTTCTGTTCTGTACTCTTCTGTTCTGTTCTGTACTCTTCTGTTCTGTTCTGTACTCTACTGTACTCTTCTGTTCTGTTCTGTACTCTACTGTACTCTTCTGTTCTGTTCTGTACTCTTCTGTTCTGTTCTGTACTCTTCTGTTCTGTTCTGTACTCTACTGTACTCTTCTGTTCTGTACTCTACTGTACTCTACGGTACTCTTCTGTTCTGTTCTGTACTCTACTGTTCTGTACTCTACTGCTCTGTACTCTACTGTACTCTACTGTACTCTTCTGTTCTGTTCTGTACTCTTCTGTTCTGTACTCTACTGTTCTGTACTCTACTGCTCTGTACTCTACTGTACTCTACTGTACTCTTCTGTTCTGTTCTGTACTGTTCTGTTCTGTTCTGTACTCTTCTGTTCTGTACTCTACTGTACTCTTCTGTTCTGTTCTGTACTCTTCTGTTCTGTTCTGTACTCTTCTGTTCTGTTCTGTACTCTTCTGTACTCTTCTGTTCTGTTCTGTACTCTTCTGTTCTGTTCTGTACTCTTCTGTTCTGTACTCTTCTGTTCTGTTCTGTACTCTTCTGTTCTGTACTCTACTGTACTCTTCTGTTCTGTACTCTTCTGTTCTGTTCTGTACTCTTCTGTTCTGTTCTGTACTCTACTGTACTCTTCTGTTCTGTTCTGTACTCTACTGTACTCTTCTGTTCTGTTCTGTACTCTTCTGTTCTGTTCTGTACTCTTCTGTTCTGTTCTGTACTCTACTGTACTCTTCTGTTCTGTTCTGTACTCTACTGTACTCTTCTGTTCTGTTCTGTACTCTTCTGTTCTGTACTATACTCTACTGTACTCTACTGTTCTGTACTCTACTGTACTCTACTGCTCTGTACTCTACTGTACTCTACTGTACTCTTCTGTTCTGTACTCTACTGTACTCTACGGTACTCTTCTGTTCTGTTCTGTACTCTACTGTTCTGTACTCTACTGCTCTGTACTCTACTGTACTCTACTGTACTCTTCTGTTCTGTTCTGTACTCTTCTGTTCTGTACTCTACTGTTCTGTACTCTACTGCTCTGTACTCTACTGTACTCTACTGTACTCTTCTGTTCTGTTCTGTACTGTTCTGTTCTGTTCTGTACTCTTCTGTTCTGTACTCTACTGTACTCTTCTGTTCTGTTCTGTACTCTTCTGTTCTGTTCTGTACTCTTCTGTTCTGTTCTGTACTCTTCTGTACTCTTCTGTTCTGTTCTGTACTCTTCTGTTCTGTTCTGTACTCTTCTGTTCTGTACTCTTCTGTTCTGTTCTGTACTCTTCTGTTCTGTACTCTACTGTACTCTTCTGTTCTGTACTCTTCTGTTCTGTTCTGTACTCTTCTGTTCTGTTCTGTACTCTACTGTACTCTTCTGTTCTGTTCTGTACTCTACTGTACTCTTCTGTTCTGTTCTGTACTCTTCTGTTCTGTTCTGTACTCTTCTGTTCTGTTCTGTACTCTTCTGTTCTGTTCTGTACTCTACTGTACTCTTCTGTTCTGTTCTGTACTCTACTGTACTCTTCTGTTCTGTTCTGTACTCTTCTGTTCTGTACTCTACTCTACTGTACTCTACTGTTCTGTACTCTACTGTACTCTACTGCTCTGTACTCTACTGTACTCTACTGTACTCTTCTGTTCTGTACTCTACTGTACTCTACGGTACTCTTCTGTTCTGTTCTGTACTCTACTGTTCTGTACTCTACTGCTCTGTACTCTACTGTACTCTACTGTACTCTTCTGTTCTGTTCTGTACTCTTCTGTTCTGTACTCTACTGTTCTGTACTCTACTGCTCTGTACTCTACTGTACTCTACTGTACTCTTCTGTTCTGTACTCTACTGTTCTGTACTCTACTGCTCTGTACTCTACTGTACTCTACTGTACTCTTCTGTTCTGTTCTGTACTGTTCTGTTCTGTTCTGTACTCTTCTGTTCTGTACTCTACTGTACTCTTCTGTTCTGTTCTGTACTCTTCTGTTCTGTTCTGTACTCTTCTGTTCTGTTCTGTACTCTTCTGTACTCTTCTGTTCTGTTCTGTACTCTTCTGTTCTGTTCTGTACTCTTCTGTTCTGTACTCTTCTGTTCTGTTCTGTACTCTTCTGTTCTGTACTCTACTGTACTCTTCTGTTCTGTACTCTTCTGTTCTGTTCTGTACTCTTCTGTTCTGTTCTGTACTCTACTGTACTCTTCTGTTCTGTTCTGTACTCTACTGTACTCTTCTGTTCTGTTCTGTACTCTTCTGTTCTGTTCTGTACTCTTCTGTTCTGTTCTGTACTCTTCTGTTCTGTTCTGTACTCTACTGTACTCTTCTGTTCTGTTCTGTACTCTACTGTACTCTTCTGTTCTGTTCTGTACTCTTCTGTTCTGTACTCTACTCTACTGTACTCTACTGTTCTGTACTCTACTGTACTCTACTGCTCTGTACTCTACTGTACTCTACTGTACTCTTCTGTTCTGTACTCTACTGTACTCTACGGTACTCTTCTGTTCTGTTCTGTACTCTACTGTTCTGTACTCTACTGCTCTGTACTCTACTGTACTCTACTGTACTCTTCTGTTCTGTTCTGTACTCTTCTGTTCTGTTCTGTACTCTTCTGTTCTGTTCTGTACTCTTCTGTACTCTTCTGTTCTGTTCTGTACTCTTCTGTTCTGTTCTGTACTCTTCTGTTCTGTACTCTTCTGTTCTGTTCTGTACTCTTCTGTTCTGTACTCTACTGTACTCTTCTGTTCTGTACTCTTCTGTTCTGTTCTGTACTCTTCTGTTCTGTTCTGTACTCTACTGTACTCTTCTGTTCTGTTCTGTACTCTACTGTACTCTTCTGTTCTGTTCTGTACTCTTCTGTTCTGTACTCTACTCTACTGTACTCTACTGTTCTGTACTCTACTGTACTCTACTGTTCTGTACTCTACTGTACTCTACTGTTCTGTACTCTACTGTACTCTTCTGTTCTGTACTCTACTGTTCTGTTCTGTTCTGTTCTGTACTCTACTGTACTCTACTGTTCTGTACTCTACTGTACTCTTCTGTTCTGTACTCTACTGTACTCTACGGTACTCTTCTGTTCTGTTCTGTACTCTACTGTTCTGTACTCTACTGCTCTGTACTCTACTGCTCTGTACTCTACTGTACTCTTCTGTTCTGTACTGTTCTGTTCTGTTCTGTACTCTTCTGTTCTGTTCTGTACTCTTCTCTACTCTTCTGTTCTGTTCTGTACTCTTCTGTTCTGTACTCTTCTGTTCTGTACTCTTCTGTTCTGTTCTGTACTCTTCTGTTCTGTACTCTACTGTACTCTTCTGTTCTGTACTCTTCTGTTCTGTTCTGTACTCTTCTGTTCTGTTCTGTACTCTACTGTACTCTTCTGTTCTGTACTCTTCTGTTCTGTTCTGTACTCTTCTGTTCTGTTCTGTACTCTTCTGTTCTGTTCTGTACTCTACTGTTCTGTTCTGTACTCTTCTGTTCTGTTCTGTACTCTTCTGTTCTGTTCTGTACTCTTCTGTTCTGTTCTGTACTCTTCTGTTCTGTTCTGTACTCTACTGTACTCTTCTGTTCTGTACTCTACTGTACTCTACGGTACTCTTCTGTTCTGTTCTGTACTCTACTGTTCTGTACTCTACTGCTCTGTACTCTACTGTACTCTACTGTACTCTTCTGTTCTGTTCTGTACTCTTCTGTTCTGTACTCTACTGTTCTGTACTCTACTGCTCTGTACTCTACTGTACTCTACTGTACTCTTCTGTTCTGTTCTGTACTGTTCTGTTCTGTTCTGTACTCTTCTGTTCTGTACTCTACTGTACTCTTCTGTTCTGTTCTGTACTCTTCTGTTCTGTACTCTTCTGTTCTGTTCTGTACTCTTCTGTTCTGTACTCTACTGTACTCTTCTGTTCTGTACTCTTCTGTTCTGTTCTGTACTCTTCTGTTCTGTTCTGTACTCTACTGTACTCTTCTGTTCTGTTCTGTACTCTACTGTACTCTTCTGTTCTGTTCTGTACTCTTCTGTTCTGTTCTGTACTCTTCTGTTCTGTTCTGTACTCTTCTGTTCTGTTCTGTACTCTACTGTACTCTTCTGTTCTGTTCTGTACTCTACTGTACTCTTCTGTTCTGTTCTGTACTCTTCTGTTCTGTACTATACTCTACTGTACTCTACTGTTCTGTACTCTACTGTACTCTACTGCTCTGTACTCTACTGTACTCTACTGTACTCTTCTGTTCTGTACTCTACTGTACTCTACGGTACTCTTCTGTTCTGTTCTGTACTCTACTGTTCTGTACTCTACTGCTCTGTACTCTACTGTACTCTACTGTACTCTTCTGTTCTGTTCTGTACTCTTCTGTTCTGTACTCTACTGTTCTGTACTCTACTGCTCTGTACTCTACTGTACTCTACTGTACTCTTCTGTTCTGTTCTGTACTGTTCTGTTCTGTTCTGTACTCTTCTGTTCTGTACTCTACTGTACTCTTCTGTTCTGTTCTGTACTCTTCTGTTCTGTTCTGTACTCTTCTGTTCTGTTCTGTACTCTTCTGTACTCTTCTGTTCTGTTCTGTACTCTTCTGTTCTGTTCTGTACTCTTCTGTTCTGTACTCTTCTGTTCTGTTCTGTACTCTTCTGTTCTGTACTCTACTGTACTCTTCTGTTCTGTACTCTTCTGTTCTGTTCTGTACTCTTCTGTTCTGTTCTGTACTCTACTGTACTCTTCTGTTCTGTTCTGTACTCTACTGTACTCTTCTGTTCTGTTCTGTACTCTTCTGTTCTGTTCTGTACTCTTCTGTTCTGTTCTGTACTCTTCTGTTCTGTTCTGTACTCTACTGTACTCTTCTGTTCTGTTCTGTACTCTACTGTACTCTTCTGTTCTGTTCTGTACTCTTCTGTTCTGTACTCTACTCTACTGTACTCTACTGTTCTGTACTCTACTGTACTCTACTGCTCTGTACTCTACTGTACTCTACTGTACTCTTCTGTTCTGTACTCTACTGTACTCTACGGTACTCTTCTGTTCTGTTCTGTACTCTACTGTTCTGTACTCTACTGCTCTGTACTCTACTGTACTCTACTGTACTCTTCTGTTCTGTTCTGTACTCTTCTGTTCTGTACTCTACTGTTCTGTACTCTACTGCTCTGTACTCTACTGTACTCTACTGTACTCTTCTGTTCTGTTCTCTACTGTTCTGTTCTGTTCTGTACTCTTCTGTTCTGTACTCTACTGTACTCTTCTGTTCTGTTCTGTACTCTTCTGTTCTGTTCTGTACTCTTCTGTTCTGTTCTGTACTCTTCTGTACTCTTCTGTTCTGTTCTGTACTCTTCTGTTCTGTTCTGTACTCTTCTGTTCTGTACTCTTCTGTTCTGTTCTGTACTCTTCTGTTCTGTACTCTACTGTACTCTTCTGTTCTGTACTCTTCTGTTCTGTTCTGTACTCTTCTGTTCTGTTCTGTACTCTACTGTACTCTTCTGTTCTGTTCTGTACTCTACTGTACTCTTCTGTTCTGTTCTGTACTCTTCTGTTCTGTTCTGTACTCTTCTGTTCTGTACTCTACTGTACTCTTCTGTTCTGTTCTGTACTCTTCTGTTCTGTTCTGTACTCTTCTGTTCTGTTCTGTACTCTTCTGTACTCTTCTGTTCTGTTCTGTACTCTTCTGTTCTGTTCTGTACTCTTCTGTTCTGTACTCTTCTGTTCTGTTCTGTACTCTTCTGTTCTGTACTCTACTGTACTCTTCTGTTCTGTACTCTTCTGTTCTGTTCTGTACTCTTCTGTTCTGTTCTGTACTCTACTGTACTCTTCTGTTCTGTTCTGTACTCTACTGTACTCTTCTGTTCTGTTCTGTACTCTTCTGTTCTGTACTCTACTCTACTGTACTCTACTGTTCTGTACTCTACTGTACTCTACTGTTCTGTACTCTACTGTACTCTACTGTTCTGTACTCTACTGTACTCTTCTGTTCTGTACTCTACTGTTCTGTTCTGTTCTGTTCTGTACTCTACTGTACTCTACTGTTCTGTACTCTACTGTACTCTTCTGTTCTGTACTCTACTGTACTCTACGGTACTCTTCTGTTCTGTTCTGTACTCTACTGTTCTGTACTCTACTGCTCTGTACTCTACTGCTCTGTACTCTACTGTACTCTTCTGTTCTGTACTGTTCTGTTCTGTTCTGTACTCTTCTGTTCTGTTCTGTACTCTACTGTACTCTTATGTTCTGTTCTGTACTCTTCTGTTCTGTTCTGTACTCTTCTGTTCTGTTCTGTACTCTTCTGTACTCTTCTGTTCTGTTCTGTACTCTTCTGTTCTGTTCTGTACTCTTCTGTTCTGTACTCTTCTGTTCTGTTCTGTACTCTTCTGTTCTGTTCTGTACTCTACTGTACTCTTCTGTTCTGTACTCTTCTGTTCTGTTCTGTACTCTTCTGTTCTGTTCTGTACTCTACTGTACTCTTCTGTTCTGTACTCTTCTGTTCTGTTCTGTACTCTTCTGTTCTGTTCTGTACTCTTCTGTTCTGTTCTGTACTCTACTGTTCTGTTCTGTACTCTTCTGTTCTGTTCTGTACTCTTCTGTTCTGTTCTGTACTCTACTGTACTCTTCTGTTCTGTTCTGTACTCTACTGTACTCTTCTGTTCTGTTCTGTACTCTTCTGTTCTGTACTCTACTCTACTGTACTCTACTGTTCTGTACTCTACTGTACTCTACTGTTCTGTACTCTACTGTACTCTACTGTTCTGTACTCTACTGTACTCTTCTGTTCTGTACTCTACTGTTCTGTTCTGTTCTGTTCTGTACTCTACTGTACTCTACTGTTCTGTACTCTACTGTACTCTACTGTTCTGTACTCTACTGTACTCTTCTGTTCTGTACTCTACTGTACAGAGTTATACTGTTCTGTACTCTACTGTACTCTTCTGTTCTGTACTCTACTGTACTGAGTTATACTGTTCTGTACTCTACTGTACTCTTCTGTTCTGTACTCTACTGCACTCTACTGTTCTGTACTCTACTCTACTCTTCTGTTCTGTACTCTACTGTACTGAGTTATACTGTTCTGTACTCTACTGTACTCTTCTGTTCTGTACTCTACTGTACTGAGTTATACTGTTCTGTACTCTACTGTACTGAGTTATACTGTTCTGTACTCTACTGTACTGAGTTATACTGTTCTGTACTCTACTGTACTGAGTTATACTGTTCTGTACTCTTCTGTTCTGTACTCTACTGTACTGAGTTATACTGTTCTGTACTCTACTGTACTCTACTGTTCTGTACTCTACTGTACTGAGTTATACTGTTCTGTACTCTACTGTACTCTACTGTTCTGTACTCTACTGTACTCTTCTGTTCTGTACTCTACTGTACTGAGTTATACTGTTCTGTACTCTACTGTTCTGTACTCTACTGTTCTGTACTCTACTGTTCTGTACTCTACTGTACTCTTCTGTTCTGTACTCTACTGTACTGAGTTATACTGTTCTGTACTCTACTGTACTCTTCTGTTCTGTACTCTACTGTACTCTACTGTTCTGTACTCTACTGTACTCTTCTGTTCTGTACTCTACTGTACTGAGTTCTACTGTTCTGTACTCTACTGTTCTGTACTCTACTGTTCTGTACTCTACTCTACTCTTCTGTTCTGTACTCTACTGTACTCTACTGTTCTGTACTCTACTGTACTGAGTTCTACTGTTCTGTACTCTACTGTTCTGTACTCTACTGTTCTGTACTCTACTGTACTGAGTTCTACTGTTCTGTACTCTACTGTTCTGTACTCTACTGTTCTGTACTCTACTGTACTCTACTGTTCTGTACTCTACTGTACTCTACTGTTCTGTACTCTACTGTACTGAGTTCTACTGTTCTGTACTCTACTGTTCTGTACTCTACTGTACTCTACTGTTCTGTACTCTACTGTATTCTACTGTTCTGTACTCTACTGTACTGAGTTCTACTGTTCTGTACTCTACTGTTCTGTACTCTACTGTACTCTACTGTTCTGTACTCTACTGTACTGAGTTCTACTGTTCTGTACTCTACTGTTCTGTACTCTACTGTACTCTACTGTTCTGTACTCTACTCTTCTGTACTCTACTGTACTGAGTTCTACTGTTCTGTACTCTACTGTACTCTACTGTTCTGTACTCTACTGTACTGAGTTCTACTGTTCTGTACTCTTCTGTTCTGTACTCTACTCTACTGTACTCTTCTGTTCTGTACTCTACTCTACTGTACTCTTCTGTTCTGTACTCTACTCTACTGTACTCTACTGTTCTGTACTCTACTGTACTCTTCTGTTCTGTACTCTACTGTACTGAGTTATACTGTTCTGTACTCTACTGTACTCTTCTGTTCTGTACTCTACTGTACTGAGTTCTGTACTCTACTGTACTGAGTTCTGTACTCTACTGTACTCTTCTGTTCTGTACTCTACTCTACTGTACTCTACTGTTCTGTACTCTACTGTACTCTTCTGTTCTGTACTCTACTGTACTGAGTTATACTGTTCTGTACTCTACTGTACTCTACTGTTCTGTACTCTACTGTACTGAGTTCTACTGTTCTGTACTCTACTGTTCTGTACTCTACTGTTCTGTACTCTACTGTACTGAGTTCTACTGTTCTGTACTCTACTGTTCTGTACTCTACTGTTCTGTACTCTACTGTACTGAGTTCTACTGTTCTGTACTCTACTGTTCTGTACTATACTGTTCTGTACTCTACTGTTCTGTACTCTACTGTTCTGTACTCTACTGTTCTGTACTCTACTGTACTGAGTTGTACTGTTCTGTACTTTAATGTCTAAACTTGTGAAATATAGATGTCTATTATTGGTTCAGATTTGGTCAGGGCCGGACCAACCAGGGTTGGTCTTTGTGACGGAGCTCATTTAAAAACATAACCAGTGTGTAGAATAAAACCCAACTATGCAAAGAGGAGCATATTGTATATTTATACTATGTTCTACTCATTTAGGATACATCCCCATGAAGAGAACGACATTTATATCCATCATTATGCATTTCTGTAGATCAGGGAGCCATGACGGAATTCCCTTAATGCTGTTACCGGGTGTAAATCCACTTCACTTACTGCAGATCAATGTGTGTGTGTGTGTGTGTGCGTGTGTGTGTGTGTGTGTGTGTGTGTGTGTGTGTGTGTGTGTGTGTGTGTGTGTGTGTGTGTGTGTGTGTGTGTGTGTGTGTGTGTGTGTGTGTGTGTGTGTGTGTGTGTGTGTGTGTTCCTCAGAGACAGAAGTGAATGAATGTGTGAGTTGTGTTATGGACCAACCAGCTTGGACTAATGTAATTAAATGCTCTGCCTTGCTGTCACCATACCTTCCTATGCTGGGAGGGAACACCTATACACACATACATAGATACACACACACACATAGATACACACACATACATACATATACACACACACAAAAACAGAGGTGGCATTAATGTGACTGTGTGTGTCTGACTGTGTTTGTATGTGTGTGACTGTGTTTGTGTGTGTGTGATTGTGTGTGTGTGATTGTGTGTGTATGATTGTGTGTGTGTGTGTGGCTGTGTTTGTGTGTACAGTGCCTTGCGAAAGTATTCGGCCCCCTTGAACTTTTCGACCTTTTGCCACATTTCAGGCTTCAAACATAAAGATATAAAACTGTATTTTTTTGTGAAGAATCAACAACAAGTGGGACACAACCATGAAGTGGAACGACATTTATTGGATATTTCAAACTTTTTTAACAAATCAAAAACTGAAAAATTGGGCGTGCAAAATTATTCAGCCCCTTTACTTTCAGTGCAGCAAACTCTCTCCAGAAGTTCAGTGAGGATATCTGAATGATCCAATGTTGACCTAAATGACTAATGATGATAAATACAATCCACCTGTGTGTAATCAAGTCTCCGTATAAATGCACCTGCACTGTGATAGTCTCAGAGGTCCGTTAAAAGCGCAGAGAGCATCATGAAGAACAAGGAACACACCAGGCAGGTCCGAGATACTGTTGTGAAGAAGTTTAAAGCCGGATTTGGATACAAAAAGATTTCCCAAGCTTTAAACATCCCAAGGAGCACTGTGCAAGTGATAATATTGAAATGGAAGGAGTATCAGACCACTGCAAATCTACCAAGACCTGGCCGTCCCTCTAAACTTTCAGCTCATACAAGGAGAAGACTGATCAGAGATGCAGCCAAGAGGCCCATGATCACTCTGGATGAACTGCAGAGATCTACAGCTGAGGTGGGAGACTCTGTCCATAGGACAACAATCAGTCATATATTGCACAAATCTGGCCTTTATGGAAGAGTGGCAAGAAGAAAGCCATTTCTTAAAGATATCCATAAAAAGTGTCGTTTAAAGTTTGCCACAAGCCACCTGGGAGACACACCAAACATGTGGAAGAAGGTGGCAACAATGCAAAACGTTATGTTTGGCGTAAAAGCAATACAACTGAACACACCATCCCCACTGTCAAACATGGTGGTGGCAGCATCCTGGTTTGGGCCTGCTTTTCTTCAGCAGGGACAGGGAAGATGGTTAAAATTCATGGGAAGATGGATGGAGCCAAATACAGGACCATTCTGGAAGAAAACCTGATGGAGTCTGCAAAAGACCTGAGACTGGGACGGAGATTTGTCTTCCAACAAGACAATGATCCAAAACATAAAGCAAAATCTACAATGGAATGGTTCAAAAATAAACATATCCAGGTGTTAGAATGGCCAAGTCAAAGTCCAGACCTGAATCCAATCGAGAATCTGTGGAAAGAACTGAAAACTGCTGTTCACAAATGCTCTCCATCCAACCTCACTGAGCTCGAGCTGTTTTGCAAGGAGGAATGGGAAAAAATGTCAGTCTCTCGATGTGGAAAACTGATAGAGACATACCCCAAGCGACTTACAGCTGTAATCGCAGCAAAAGGTGGCGCTACAAAGTATTAACTTAAGGGGGCTGAATAATTTTGCACGCCCAATTTTTCAGTTTTTGATTTGTTAAAAAAGTTTGAAATATCCAATAAATGTCGTTCCACTTCATGATTGTGTCCCACTTGTTGTTGATTCTTCACAAAAAAATACAGTTTTATATCTTTATGTTTGAAGCCTGAAATGTGGCAAAAGGTCGCAAAGTTCAAGGGGGGCGAATACTTTCGCAAGGCACTGTATGTGACTGTATGTGTGTGACTCTGTGTGTGTGTGTGTATTGTGTGTGTGTGTGACTGTGTTTGTATTGTGTGTGTGACTGTGTGTGTGACTGTGTGTGTATTGTGTGTGTGACTGTGTGTGTATTGTGTGTGTGACTGTGTGTGTATTGTGTGTGCGTGTGTGTGTGTGTGTGACTGTGTGTGTATTGTGTGTGTGACTGTGTGTGTATTGTGTGTGTGACTGTGTGTGTATTGTGTGTGTGTGTGTGTGTGTGACTGTGTGTGTATTGTGTGTGTGACTGTGTGTGTATTGTGTGTGTGTGTGTGTGACTGTGTTTGTATTTATTTTCCCTGAGTTGCAGCTTTGACTGAACCAGGTACACACACACACACACACACTGCTCTGCTGGGTAACACACTCGCTACACGCAGCAACGCGGGCTATCTACACCACTTGAAACTCAACACGAGAATACAAACCAAATGAAGTCATTGCTAATGGGTGGAAGGGTGCTGGTTATTTAACCCCTCCACCACCACCCCTCTGCAGAGGGGTGCTGGTTATTTAACCCCTCCACCACCACCCCTCTGCAGAGGAGAAATATCTTCTTCTTTTTACAGCTTTCCTGCTACATATACATACATGTTACATACATGGTACTTTAATATAAATCAGTCACATAACAATAATACATTACCAAACGTCAGCTCTTTAATCCCGCCCCCTTAGTCCATCTCACCTTTTACCATAGACCACCCCTCAGCCACTCCCAGCCCATCCCACCTATCACCATAGACCACCCCTCAGCCACTCCCAGCCCAATCCCAACCCTCAGTCCATCCCACCTATCACCATAGACCACCCCTCAGCCACTCTCAGTCCATCCCACCTATCACCATAGACCACCCCTCAGCCACTCTCAGTCCATCCCACCTATCACCATAGACCACCCCTCAGCCACTCCCAGCCCATCCCACCTATCACCATAGACCACCCCCTCAGCCACTCCCAGCCCATTCCAACTATCACCATAGACCACCCCCTCAGCCACTCCCAGCCCATTCCACCTATCACCATAGACCACCCCCTCAGCCACCCCCAGCCCATCCCACCTATCACCATAGACCACCCCTCAGCCACTCCCAGCCCATCCCACCTATCACCATAGACCACCCCTCAGCCACTCTCAGCCCATCCCACCTATCACCATAGACTAATTTGTATTGAGCAGATATTCCCATATATTTTCGATAACTTCATATGTGACATAACTCCTCCGTTTCTATTCATAATATCTTTAATAAATATAATACCATTAAAAAATAATCCATAAAGAATGTTTTTTTTAAATTAAATCAGTTTATTTGAGTTTAACCATTACATTTGTTGTAATATTTGTTCTATCTTTTCAGGAGGATAAAACTGAAATTGTACCCAGCTTTGTACGGCTCGTTTAAGAAAGGGTGATACTTTAAACAAAATATCATTTTCAATTAGTCAGAAATGAGAAGTTGTGATCTGTTTGAAGGAAAAAGAGCAAGTTTTGAACAAAGGACGAGCCTTCCTTAATAATCTCCTGGAGATCCATTCTGGGTTTAAGTATAACTTATGTATGAGTGAAGCTTTTAGTGAGAGGTTTAAAGCATTAATATTGAATGATTTTACCCCCCCACCCCCCAAACTAATATTCATTATTAAAATAGGCACATTTAATTTTGTCATGGTTTAGCATTCCAAATAAAATGAAATATGTTTTTGCTCATTACCAAATGAGTCATCTGGAGTAGGCAGGGCCAAGTCAGTAAACTGGGATCGGACCAAAGAGTTAATCAATGGCAGTGCCCTTAGTAAGTCAGTAAACTGGGATCGGACCAAAGAGTTAATCAATGGCAGGGCCCTTAGTAAGTCAGTAAACTGGGATCGGACCAAAGAATTAATCAGTGGCAGGGCCCTTAGTAAGTCAGTAAACTGGGATCGGACCAAAGAGTTAATCAAATGTATGGCAGGGCCCTTAGTAAGTCAGTAAACTGGGATCAGACCAAAGAGTTAATCAGTGGCAGGGCCCTTAGTAAGTCAGTAAACTGGGATCAGACCAAAGAGTTAATCAGTGGCAGGGCCCTTAGTAAGTCAGTAAACTGGGATCGGACCAAAGAGTTAATCAATGTGATTTTTCCATGAATAGACAAGTATTTACCTCTCCATGGTTGCAGAATCTTTTCTATTTTTGTTAACTTTCTATTGAAATGAATTGTGGTAAGTTCATTTATATTTTTTGAGATGTAAATACCAAGTACATCTACTTCACCATCCGCCCATTCTACAAGGTAGCGATGTAAACACTGTGTTTTTTTAACGATCCCAATACTTAATATGGTACACTTGTCATAATTAGGTTTTAATACAGAGAGGCTAGAAAAGTGATCAAGATATTCAACGAGACTGTACAGGGATCCAGATTGAGACTGTACAGGGATCCAGATTGAAACTGTATAATATGATACACTTGTCTTAATTAGGTTTTAATACAGAGAGGCTAGAAAAGTGATCAAGATATTCAACGAGACTGTACAGTGATACAGATTGAGACTGTACAGGGATCCAGATTGAAACTGTATAATATGATACACTTGTCTTAATTAGGTTTTAATACAGAGAGGCTAGAAAAGTGATCAAGATATTCAACGAGACTGTACAGTGATACAGATTGAGACTGTACAGGGATCCAGATTGAGACTGTACAGGGATCCAGATTGAGACTGTACAGGGATCCAGAATGAGACTGTACAGGGATCCAGATTGAGACTGTACAGGGATCCACATTGAGACTGTACAGGGATCCACATTGAGACTGTACAGTGACACAGATTGAGACTGTACAGGGATCCAGATTGAGACTGTACAGGGATCCACATTGAGACTGTACAGTGATACAGATTGAGACTGTACAGGGATCCAGATTGAGACTGTACAGGGATCCAGATTGAGACTGTACAGGGATCCAGATTGAGACTGTACAGGGATCCAGATTGAGACTGTACAGGGATCCAGATTGAGACTGTACAGGGATCCAGATTGAGACTGTACAGGGACCCCTGTATTTCTAACCCCTTGATGCTCTTGTTGGATCTCATTTTAATAGCTGGCATTTCTATGGCCATAATAAATAGATATGGAGACAACGGACAGCCTTGTTTTACTCCTCTTAAAAGCTCAATACTTTCGGCGAAGTAACCATTGTTTACTATTTTACATGTGGGGTTGCTGTACATAACTTTAACCCGTTGTATAAGAGATTCACTAAAATGAAAGTAATCCAGGCATTAATATTTCAATTCTAGTCGTACTTTATCAAATGCCTTTTCAAAATCTGCTATGAAGACCAGACCTGGCATCTTCGATGTTTCGTAATGTTCAATTGTTTCAAGTAATTGTCGTATATTATCTCCAATATTTCGTCCATGTAAAAAAAAAACTCCACCAAATGTCACAGTGGTTGCGAGACCTGGAGAGGCCCACAAGCCACAATGTCTCGCACCCACTGTGAAATTTGGTGGAGGATTGGTGATGATCTGGGGGTGCTTCAGCAAGGCTGGAATCAGGCAGATTTGTCTTTGTGAAGGACGCATGATTCAAGCCACATACAAGGTTGTCCTGGAAGAAAATGTGCTTCCTTCTGCTCTGACAATGTTCCCCAACTCTGAGGATTGTTTTCCCCAGCAGAACAATGCTCCATGCCACACAGCCAGGTCAATCAAGGTGTGGATGGAGAACCACCAGATCAAGACCCTGTCATGGCCAGCCCAATCTCCAGACCTGAACCCCATTGAAAACCTCTGGAATGTGATCAAGAGGAAGATGGATGGACACAAGCCATCAAACAAAGCCGAGCTGATTTAATTTTTGCGCCAGGAGAGGCATAAAGTCACCCAACATCAATGTGAAAGACTGGTGGAGAGCATGTCAAGACGCATGTAAGCGGTGATTGAAAAATCAGGGTCATTCCACCAAATATTGATTTCTGAACTCTTCCTAAATTAAAACATTAGTATTGTGTTGTTTTAAAAATGAATATGAACTTATTTTCTTTTCATTATTCGAGGTCTGACAACACTGCATCTTTTTTGTTATTTTGACCCGTTGTCATTCTCTGCAAATAAATGCTCTAAATTACAATATTTTTGTTTGAAATTTGTTAGAAATGTTGTCAGTCGTTTATAGAATAAAACAAAAATGTTCATTTGACCCAAACACCTATAAATAGTAAAACCAGAGAAACTGATTATTTTGCAGTGGTCTCTTAATTTTTTACAGAGCTGTATGTTTGGTAATAATGGACAGTATCTATATATATATATCTATGGTAATATTGGACATTATCTATTTATATATCTATGGTATTATTGGACAGTATCTATTTATATATACAGTACATGGTAATATTGGACAGTATCTATTTATATATCTATGGTAATATTGGACAGTATCTATTTATATATATATATGGTATTATTGGACATGATCTATTTATATAAACATGGTAATTTTGGACATGATCTATTTATATATCTATGGTAATATTGGACAGTATCTATTTATATATATATATGGTATTATTGGACATGATATATATATATATATATATATATATATATAAATATATATATATATATATATATGGTAATATTGGACAGTATCTATTTATATATCTATG